>NC_041749.1:80254610-80335762 GCF_004115215.2 Ornithorhynchus anatinus | reverse complement strand
CCATGAGGACACAAGGGAAGCCTTTCCAGAAACATCCCAAGAGATTCAGCGCTTAGAACAGTGCCCAACACTTAGAACAGTGCTTGGCACATAGTAAGTGCTTAAATACCATTATTATTATTAGTAAACCAGGGACCTTCTGCATTAGATCTTGTTGTAGGTCACGGTGTGCCCCTGGGGCCCCCTGGGTTTTTTCAGGGTAGAAGTGCAAAGAAGAAGAAGAAGAAAGAGAAGAAATAAAAGAGGAGAAGGAGGAGGAGGAGGAGGAGAAGGAGGAGGAGAGGGAGGAGGAGAGGGAGGAGGAGAAGGAGGAGGAGGAGTAGGAGGAGGAGGAGGAGAGGGAGGAGGAGAGGAAGAAGAAGGAAGAGGAGGAGGAGGAGGAGAGGGAGAGAGAGAGAGAGAGAGAGAGAGAGAGAGAGAAGAGAAGGAGGAGAAGGAGAGGAAGAGAAAGAGGAAGGCCAGTGGTATTTATGAAATGCTTACTATGTGCCAAGCACTGGGCTAAGCACCAGGGTAGACATGAAACATGCTGATCAGAGGATATCCCTGTCCCTCAAGGGACTCACAGCCTAAAGAGGAAGGAGAGTGGGTATTCTATCCCCACTGAGCACAGGAAGAAACCGAGGCCCAGAGAGGATAGGTTACCTGCCTAAAAATCCCCAGCAGGCAAATGGCAGAGCTGAGATTAGAGTTCAGGTCTCCAGACTCCCCAGGCTCTTTCCACTAGGCACCGCTCAAAGAAGGAGACTAATGGTGAGGGCAGCCTACTTGCAGGGGTGAGGTAGGTGGCTCCTGACCCAGACCAATTCCTGTCCCTTTCTCCCTTGTCCCCCTCTGCCCAACCCCCCCCTCCAGTGTGACTCACGCGAGGATGGCAGAGAGTGAGGCCATCTCAGCGGTGAGGTAGGCAGCATAGGCGAGCAGGAAGACCAGCAGTGGCTCGATGATGCGGACCCGCTTGGTGAAACGTGTGGTCAGTGCCAGGAGGAAGGCAAAGACTAAGCCCACAGCCACCCCGCCCAGACTGACCACGAACAGGGAGGCTGGGGGAGGAGGCGGGGCCGTCAGCATGGACCCCCCCACACTCTGAGCCCCGCCCAGGCCAACCACTCAAAGGTGGGGTCGAGGGAGAAGGTTGACCCCCGTTATTAATCCCAAGGGCTGAAGCACAGACCCTCTGGGTTCCCCTGGGCATCGACTCTCCTTGGGAGGTACCCAGGGCTAGGGGTGAGGGGAGAGCCTGGAGTCTAGTGCCCTCCTCATACCCTCCAGGAGGGACTCGACACCCAAAGGGAGGGGGCGGGGGTCCGGCTGCTGGTGAGAGGGCCAGGGTGTCGAGGAGAGGAAAGTGGGAGTTGGTGGATGGGGAGATACTGACCGACACCCTTCACATAGTCCATAGCCTGGACGTTGGTTGAGCCCATTTCCACGAAGGAATTGTACACCTTGTACAGGACCTAGGGGGAGAAGGGTAGGGGCAGAGTCAAGCAGGAGGCAGAAAGGGGTCAAAAGGGAAAGGCTACATCAGAGGGCAGGAGGAAGGAGAGCAAGGGTAAGGGGCACAGAGGGCAGCAACTCTGAAGGAAGGAGAGAGAGAAGCAAGGGGGCACAAAAAAAACCCCATAAATCAAGAGCAACCTGACTGCTCTCCCATGTGCCCTGCTGTGCCCCTGTGGCTGGGAACCAAGCCTAGCCCAGCCCAGAAAATCAGTCAGCTCTGGACCCCAGGGCCCTCTGAGGGAGGGAAGAGGGAAGGCAGCCACGGGCATGACGAGCAGGCAAGTCGACCTTCTATGCCCCTACCCGTCGCCATCCCTCACCACGGTGACTGCATCGTTGAGGAGCGACTCGCCAAAGACGATGATGAAGAGCGTCTCGTTGACATGAACCTCCTCAAATACGGCCAGGACGGCCACCGGATCCACTGCCGAGATCAGGCTTCCAAACAGCAGGAAGTCCAGCAGGCCAGCCTGCACGTTGAGGGCTGTGGAAGCAAAGGAAGGGGAGGGAGCACTCTGAGATACGGGGAGAGGGTGCCCACCACTGCAGGGTTTATAGGAGAGTGATGCTCTGATGGGAAAGAGCCTGCTGGGGAGGAATGGGAGCGACATCAGAAGATACCACTCCAACAGCACGGGAGCCACCAACGAGCTCAAGTGCAGCCAGAGTCCCAGTGAGCCCTCAGTGAAGTCGACCCACAGTTTCAAATAAATGACACTGAACACTGTCCCAGGGGAATGCCCTTCTTGCCCCAAGTCTCTGCAGAGCCTGGCAGAGCTCAGACCTAAGGATGGAACCCTGCTATGCCAGAAGGTGGTTCTTGATCAGTCAATCAATCAGAGGTATTTACTGAGTACCTATTCTGTGCAGAACACTGGACCAAGCGCTTGGCAGAGTACAATAGAGTCAGTCGACATGATTCCTGCCCTTGAGGAACTTACAATCTTTGCATCCCACAGGTGGGAGGTTGGGGGACTCGGGTTGGAGACGAAGATCTGTGGTGTTCCAGATATCAGGCTGCTAGGACATGCTGAAAACCCTTGAGAAATTTCCAGTTTGAGGGGTTTAGGTCTCCTTCTGAAGAATTGTTTGGAGTTGCAGTTGGGGAGAAGATTCTGGGGGACAGGGCTTAGAGGTAAATCAGCCTGGAAACAGGGAACCCCCACACTGCACACCCTTCCAAGCTGAGGTCTGGGGAAAAGGAGCAAGAGACAAGTGGGTGGAAAGGAGGGGAGGGTGAAGCATCCAGGGTTTGGCCTAAGCAGAGCCCCAGGAAGCAATAGGCCTCTTCACAGCAGGAGTCCTGCCTTGGGAGATCAGAACTGCAGCAGGACTGGCAAGTGGCCGCAGCAGCCGGAGACAAGAGAAAACACAGCGGCCTGGTGGGCGCCACAGCCTGAGCGGCCCACGCCCAGCTGCAAGCAGGGCGTTTGCTAAGCAATGTGGAACCACATTGCTCAGCTGCAGCTCTGTAGGTGCCCAGACCCAGCTGGCAAAAGTCTGGGTTGGGCACTGGGAAGATGCCAGCAAGAGGAAGTGGTGATTCAGAGGCTCCACCCAGAGTTTCAGCCTGGAATCCATCTATGAGGGGCCTGGAGAGAGAACCCCCCAGAGCCTCACTTGGCTCACTATGGTGCCTCCCTGATGGAAGAGGGAGGTGACATGACCCAAAACATCCCCGGTTTATGCCCAAGAGCTGCAGCCCATGGCTCTGAGTCCCAGCCAGGAAGGTTCTAGGCCCGGCAGGGAATTGGGGAACTCACCCATAAGTCCTGTTTGCTGAAGGCCCCAGAGAGCAGCACCTGTGGCAAAAGAGTTCCAAAGTGTGCCTATCACGGCGTAGGTGAGGATGGCGCCCAGATTGTCAAAGAAGAGGCGGCTGGGCATAAAGTAGCCGGAGTCGAGCACAATTGGGGGCAGCAGAAAGAGGAAGAAAGTACCCGGCTCCAGCTGGTACTCAGCCTTCTTGGCCACAGCCAGGACGATGCCCCCCAGTGCCAGTCCCAGCATGATCAGTAGGCAGCTTTCAGGCACCACTGAGGTCACCTTCCAAGACAGGTGGAAGACTGCAACACAGAGAGAACAGCAAGGTCACAGAAGCCATCTGAGGATACGGTGTTCCTCTAGACTGGGTCACCCACTGCCCAGGCAGAGTCTAACTCAGAGGTTCCCCGGTTGGGGGGGCGCAAGGTAGCCGGAGGAGAGAAAGGGTGAGGAGCACCCTTGAAGCAGTGTGACTCAGTGGAAAGATCCCAGGCTTGAGAGTCAGAGGACCTAATCTCAGCTCCGCCACTTGCCTGCTGCGTGGCCTTGGGCAAGTCACTTAACTTCTCTGGGCCTCAGTTTCGTCATCTGTAAAATGGGGATTAAATCCCCTACTCCCTCTTATTTAGCCTGTGAGCTCCCCGTGAGACAGGGACTGCGTCCAAGCTGAGTACCTCGTATCTACCCCAGAGCTTAGAATAGTGCTTAGCACATAGTCAGCACTTAACCAATACCATTAAAAAGAGCACTGAAAAAGCCCCCAGCCATCACCCCCTAGGTCTGCTTTCTCTATGGGATATTTGCGGGTTTCCTTCTCCCATCCCTCCCTGCTCCATTCCCAAAGAGGATAGCAGCGATCACAGGGAATGGGGCCTCTGGTTCTCCTTTTCTCAGTGGGGAGCTAGTGCCTGCAAGACAGAGATCCCTGGATGAAAACCAACTGCTCTGAAACTGTATGCAAATTGGCAAACTCTCCTATATAGGGGTGTGGGAGGGGTGTGGAGCGGGCATGCGTGCATTTGCATGGTGTGTGTGTGTGTGTTTGTACTTGTGTCTTTTGTCTTCCCAACCTAGTGATTTTTTTGTGTGTCTCAGGAAGAAGGCTTTGTTCCTCCTGCCTCCATCATGCCTCTTAAGCTAGAACATTCATGATGATTTATGAGAGAAACTGCAGCAGTTTGGGAACCCAGAGTCATGTCATCCTGATCTCCAAGCCCTGGACACAAACAACCGGGGCAGCTTGGTCACTAACCAGCTCTCTCAATTCTGGGGCACCAAATCCCAGGAGCCTCTTCCCACCTCCGTTTCCAGCTCAGGCTTTCAAAGTCCCTCCTCCGTGGCTGGTAGATCTGTCACGAGCCTGCCTACCTTTATTTCAATAGCAAAAAAATCCCTCATTTTCCATTCACCCCCAAGCTCTTGGCGTCTCTTCGGGCCCAGGGGACCCCCTATCGTGTGGAGCTCTCCCCAACTCCAGGGCCCATCTCCATTACCTGAAGTGCCTATTCTTGGCCTGAGGTGGGACCTCTAGCTTCCCATGCTTTCCCAAATACAACTGTTCAGTTACCGAGGTGGGGGGAGGCCTGCTTCCTTCACTTCCTGAGCTTCCTGCAAACTGCTCTGTCCCCACGGTTCTTCTCAATTCTAGGTTAATGGGAGGCTCCAGGCAGGCTAAGCAGAGAGGTTAGGGTACAGTCTGTGCCAGAGGCAGCAGGAAGAGAATAGCAATTATCAGCTATAATTAGTTACCCCAATAGAGCCACAGCATGAAGCAGAAGGGAAGAAGTGGGATCTTGAGAGGAGGGGGAAAGAAATGTTCTGGTCTCAGCAGGGTCAACTGGGGCCTCGGAGGAGGACGGGGCCTCGGAGGAGGACGGGGCCTCGGCCATCTTGGAAGCCCCATGAGACCTCATCTGGTCCCTGCTTTCTCTAAGACACAGAAAGGCATCTGTCTTTGCAAGGCTACCATTCTCTCACCTCACTAGCCAGGGCCTTAGTCCCCTTGGAGGGACTGCCCTCAGAAAGACTCCAACCAATCCATCGATGGTATTTATTAGGTGCTTACTGTGTGCGGAACACTGTACTAAGCGCTCGGGAGAGTACAATCCAACAGAGTTGGTAGTAGACCCGTTCTCTGCCCACATTCTCTTAGGGTCAGGCAGGACTCGGAATGAGAAGCCCATTCCTCAGTTTGTCCTGGGAGCAGAGGAAGGAGCCGAAGTGCCTGACCCAGCAGCACCGGCACCAAAGAAAAGAGGAACCCGGAGCTAGCCAAAGTAGCCCATAATTGTGGTACTGGGGTTCCGGGGCAAGGAAGCAGATGGTGTTCCCTAAATCCCTAAGAGGGATGGGAGGGGCGGGGGCGATGGAGTGGGGGAGCAGCCTGGCTCCAGAGACCCTTGGATGAGGCAGGTGGCAGACGAGGGCCAGAGAGGTGCTGGCAAAAGACCCAACTTGAAGGAAGGCACTACGGGGGGGACCAGGGCAGGACTGAGGGAGCACCAAATAACGGGCTAGAGAGTGCTAGAGTTGCGGTCGGGAATCCGAGGTTCCATTCCTAGCTCCGTCACCATCGCACTGGGCGACCATGGCGTGTCTTTCTTTCTCCGTATGCCATCGGCGGTCCCCACTTCCAAGGGATAGGGGCGAGTCTCTGTCTGTGAGCTCGCAGGGGCGGGTGGCGGAGGCCCGCGGGGTTATGTAAGGGAAGCTGAGAGGGAGGAGGAGGAGGGTGGAGGAGAAGGCAGTCGGAGGAGTCCCGAGGGGGAAGAGGAAGAGCTGGAGAGAGGCCCCCGGGGAAAAAGGAAAATGGGGAAAGGGCGAAGAGAGCCTGGGATGCTCCGGCAACTCGGAAAGGGCGGGGAGAGGGGGACGCTTGGGACCAGAGCGGGAGAGCCGGAGGAGAGTTTGGGGGAGGGGGAGGGAGAGGGCGAGGGGACCGAATCGCAGGGCCCTCAAGTCCCGGGGGCCGCGGGGAGGGGCCGGCTCGGTTCCGTCGGCGGGTCAGCTCAGCCGCACTCACCGATTTTGGCCAGGCTGGCCACCAGGATCCACACGGCCACCAGGTAGGGCGCCTCCACCTCGTGCCACTGCCAGCGGAATAGCGCCAAGCCCTGGGGGTGCTGGCCCGGCTCCCCCGGCTCTTCGACTACCGCCGCCTCCGCCGCCCCGGGCAGCGGCATCCCGAGCAGGTGCAGCGCGGCGGGCAGCATCCTCCCGCCGGCTCCGGCCCCGCTTCGGCCCCGCGCCGCCACCGCCGCCGCCGCCGCCACCGCCGCTAGAGCTGCCGCCCGGGCCGCCCCAGCGTCACAGGCACGTGGGGCCCGCTCCCCCCAATCCCGGCCCCGGATCCCCCAAACCTGAGTCCCCGATTCCTCCAATCCCGGACCCCAAAATCCGGGCCCTCCAATCCCGAAATCCCCTAACCCCGACCGCACTCTTCCAAACCTTAACCCCCAAATCTCCCCTACCCCCACCCTTGGCCCGCTCAGCCACACGCTGGCGGTCCTCAGTCCAGGCACCCCCAAACCCTCACACTCGCCCCCCCCTTCATCTTCAGGCCCTCCCAAAACAGAGTCGATAGTCTGAGTGTTCGGGGGATGGGAGATCGGCCAGCGGGGTGCCGGGCCAGGTAGCCCGTGACGGGGGGGGGGGGGGGGCTGAATTACCGGTCTCCATGAGGATGAGGAACGATAATAATAACGACGGTATTTGTTAAGCGCTTACTGTGCGCAAAGCACCGTTCTAAGCGCTGAAGAGCGCGAAGGGGTGGTGACATCACCTGGAGGAACAGGGACCGGGATGGGCGAGGCTGGGGACTCCCACATTAGAGGCAGTAACATCAGGAGAGGGCCAAGGAGGGGTGGGCTTTTAAACTTGTTGGGGAAACTCGTGAGCGATGGGAAGAGGCTGAGGACACGATTTAGGGCATCGGAAAGGTTTGTGGATGCCTGGATTCTAGTCCCAACTTAGACTGCCTTAAAGTCTGACGCTCTCTGGGCTTCAGTTTCTCCATCGGGAAAGAAGAAACCATTACCTCCCCGTCGCCCCCACACACCTCCTCCCTTCCTCTGAGGAGGCCGAGTGAGACGGTGCCTGCGAAGCCCTTTGCTCGGGGCCGCTTTTCTGCGTCCCTCCTCTGAGACGATGGGGAAATGGCGAAAAGAGAGTAGGATTCCTGCCAGGGACGGTGGTCTGCCTCCAAAGCCCTAGGATCAGCAACCACAAACATCCGCTTTTAAAGACGGTTAACTAAATCGCCAGTTTGGGAAGGGATGCACTGTAGGGGAAAATCGTTCGTGACGGAATCCCTAGGAGCAGGAGTTCCTGAATTCGGTCAGGGTGGGTGGGTCTGTGTTGTTGTTGTTGTTGTTGTGTGTGTGTGTGTATGTATGTGGCGGGGGGCGGAGAGGGGTTAAGGAACGGAACGACCGTACCGGCAAGTATTTCCGCTTCTAAACTCCCCTTCCCTCCCCCACGAATCTAGAGAAAGCTACCTCCCTCTGCTCTGTGGCGCTCCTAAACATTCAAGGACACCTCCCACACTGTGTTCAGGGACGTTGCCCAAGAACCCATTGTCTGACTCTCGAGAAGAAAGATTCATGCAGCTCCCTTGGCGTCCAGGCAAAGAGACACACGTTGTTTTGGCCGAGAGGAACAGAGTGGGCGCCACTTCTGGTGCTTCAGTTTAGGCAGGGGTTGTAAAGGGGAGAGGCCATTCACCCCCAACCCCCTTGATCACCCCACGACTTTGAGCCCGACCTATATAGATCCCAGCGCAGTGCCATACTCGTTGGAGTGTGGATTTTTAGGGCTTCACCCAATAAAACCCGAGTTCTAAACACCCTTCATTTTGTAAATGAAGATTGAACACCCCCCCCACCAAAAAAAATTTAGTCACGTTGGACTGCCGGAATGGATTTAAATCGATTTCCGAAACCATCCTAATTCTGCCTCCGTCGATTCGTCCATTGAGCACATTGGTCCGGTGAATTCTTTCATAGCTCCGGCGTCGTCAATCGAGGGGACACATATGTTGGATTGTGATCTCTGCAAGGTTTAATCATTTTTAAACGTGTTAGGAATATTTGTGGAACAGGGAGGATGTCCCTCTCCTTCCCCTGGAAAGACCCTGGAGTTTCTAACTCACCTGTGGTTCACTTTTCGCTCATCTCTTGTGTGGGTCTCTTCATTCTCGCTTCACATCGTTTCCTCACCTCGTAACAAGATTTGAATATTGTTAAATTCTGAATTATCACTGGATTCCGGGGCCTTTAACGTTGCTATGCATGCCAACAGGTGGCAGGGTGATCCCGCTTTTGTTTAGTTATTTGCGGCATCTGCAAATGCCGGGAAAGGCGCAACGCGGTGTTGCGGTCTGAATCGTAAAAATAAAAGTTAAAGCTTGAATTTTTTAAAAAATAGATCGTTATCAATCCAAATTTGATTTTAACCCTAGTGAAAACTATATTAAAACCTGAGAATTATCCTCCGAATATGAATGCATATAATATATCGATATATATGACATATATCTATAATTCTATTTATTTATAATCGCTGCCATTGATGCCTCTTGTTTTGACGTCTGTCTCCCCACTTCTAGACTGTAAGCCCGTCGTGGGCAGGGACCGTCGCTCTTTATGGCTGAATTGTACTTTCCAAGCGCTTAGTACAGTGCTCCGCACACAGTAAGCGCTCAATAGATACGACTGGATGAATACATACCGAACCCGTAAGAACTATATGGTAACTATATTCTCCGGCGGGGACAGGCCGCCCGGGTTCCGAGAGCCGGAGAGAGGGGTATTCCAACAGCGGGCAGCAGAGGGCAGTGGAACATCAAACCTGGCTCCATACAGGGCAGCGCCGAGTTCGCCAAGTGATATGGTAACGGGTTTGAGGAAGAGGATCGGGTCCCTGATCAGTGCTGTAAAGGAGACTGAGACCCCCCCTCCCTACCCGATCCCGGTTCTCCGAACGAACCCTCCCCCGCCGGCTCTTTGTTTCCACGTCCCAAGACTGCATGCCCCCACCGAGAAACCTCTCCCTCCCCCTCCCTTTCCAGTTGAAGAGAAATCTGTCCCATCCCTCGCAACTGCGAAGAAACTCTGAGTCTCATCCTCTGCCCCCAGGAGAAGGTTCCGTCCCACCGCCGCCCCACCTAAAGGAGGCGAAATCGGGGCAGAATCGGCTTCTCCCGGTGCCAAGGGGCAAAAGCGGGTTAACGGGCCCGCCATAGGAGAGCCAGACGCCCCTCTGATTGGCCAACTGCAAGCCACGCCCAGGTTCTTGCCCCGGTCTTGGCCCCGCCCTCTTCCCCGACCCCACTTCTTCGTCCTGTCCGCCTCGGGTATCGTAGAGTTGGAACCGCCTCCCGGCGCTGGGAGGAGAGGAAGCTGGTTGCAAGGCCGATGGCGGGCAGGGACGGGGTGGACGGCCGGGATGGCGGCGAGATAGTGACGGTGCGGGTGCAATACCTGGAGGACGCGGATCCCTTCGCCTGTGCCAACTTCCCGGAGCCGCGCCGGGCCCCCACCTGCAACCTGGACGGGGCGCTGCCCGTGGGCGCGCAGATCTCCGCTCTGCACCACCTGCTGGGGGCGCCGCTTAAGGTGAGGAGGGACACGAGGGAGGAAGGGTTCCGGGCGGAGGCGTCTTTAAGGTGAGGCGGGGTGGAGCCAGGCATCCACCTGTTGGGTCACTGTTTTTTACGTCTCGTTTCTCATGGCGTATGTCTAGTACCACGGTGCCTCTGCGCACAATAAGAGCTCGATCGATCGTCAAGCGATGACGATGGCCCCACCTAGGAAAGAGGCGGAGCTAGGGGAGGAGAGGGTTCTGAGGTTGCAAGGCCTCCTGGGGGTGGTCACCATGGGGGCAGGAGAGTTGTGGCTGGCCCAGGGTCGGTTGTGCGGGGCGGAGGAGGAGAACTTTGAATTGGAAGGGAGCTGCAGATAGTCCTGGTATGGGGTGGGGGATTGGGTGCCTTGGAAAAGACACCTTATCTGGCTGGGGTGTCGCTGGGGTGGGGGGGGAGAGAGCTTATTGGAGGGATGATTTTCATTTCTTCCTGAGGGAAAGAGGTGTTGCTGGTTGCTGCCCTAGCTTCTGGCCTTGTCTCTGAGTCCGGGGAGGATTCCCAGGCCCTGGAGAGGAGATGCCTACCTAGGAACCAGCCCAGCCTGGGCCAGAGCTGCTGGGGATAGGAGGAGGTTGAGGGTTAGGGCTTGAGGCTAGGACTAAGTTGAGGAACCCCATGCCAAGAAGGTCGAGGGGAGGAAGAGGAGAGGAGAGAATGAGATGCTTGGGGCATGAGAGGAAGCACCGAAGTGGAGGATGTTAAGTCTGGAAAGGCCCCCATGAGTCACACTCCCTCTCCCCTTTCTCTGTGGGACTGGGAGCTCCCTGCTGACCCCATTCTCTATTCCTACCGCTTCTTTTCTCCACCCCCACTCCTTTGGGCCAGGCAACTCCTGGCTGCTCCTGTCCCTGGGGGCCCAGGTTCGGTCTAATTTTAAATGCCCTGAGTGATGGAGTTTCCAGAGCCGCCCGCCCCACCGCGGGAGGGGAGTGATGCTGTCACCTTGCCAGGCTCTCAGGGTAAAGGGGCGGGGTGGGAAGGGAGAGTTTCCAGATGTATGGTCCCTGTTTTCTCTTCCCTCAGTGAGTCCACCCTGCTCCCGCTGCTACTCCTCAGGGCCCGTTCTACTGCCTGGCCTCGCCTGCTCTCTGGTGCAGCTCTGGAATGTATGTGGCCAGTAACCCTGCTCTCCTGCCAGCACTGTTGCTGAGCCAGAAAGCCAGGGGTGCAACCTCTTTCACCTCTTTGTGGCTCACCGCTGACCCCTCTCTTCTCCCTTCCCTGCTCCCCTTGGGCTTTCTTCTCCAAGAGAGGCTGGTCCAATACTGGGGCTCTGGAGAGGGTCTTCTCTCTGCCCTGGGCCTAGAATAATCTCTTCCCCATTCTCCCTGAATGCTGGCCTGGATTGCAAAAGCCTCTCCCAGGAGCTGCCCTCCAGCCCCTAGGTCTCTTCTGGAATGTGCCCTGGAAAGACCAGCCCAGCCTGCCTACATTCCGCCCGAACCCCCCTTCCCCCGTCCCCCAGCCCCCCCCCCCACCTCTCCTTCTGCCTCCAGCACCATTTGAGGAACTTAGGGGATTGCTGGTGGCTGCCCCATCCACGGTGCAGAACCTCAGAAGGGTGGCTGTCACTGAAGATTTGCCCAGGCCAAGATTTTCCCATTTGACTGTTTCCAATCCCCACCCTTCACCTCTGGGTACCAAGCTCAGTTTAAAAAACTCCCCCTCCTGGCCCTGCCTAGAGGGGATGGTCTAAGACCTGTAGTTGGGGGGGGGCAGCTTTGTACCCACCCCCCCAACCCCGTTCCTTCCACCCAACAACCACACTCCGATTCTAAGAGCAGAGCCAGGATTAGGCCAGAGAACTCCAACCGGGGGATCTATGGGGAAAGCGGGCCAGTGTGCCACTTTTCTCCTAGATTGTCTCTGGCCTCAGCACCTCTAGCATTCTCCTAGCACTCTGCAAATGGTCCCAGCCACCGAGGTGGAGAGCAGAACACAACCTGCCTGCCTCCCTCCCCACAAGTTCTGAGAATAGGCCTGACTCAGAGATTCCCCAGAACCAGAGGCCCATCTTGAAGCAGCCCCAATGCAGGAAATCTTCCAGCTCCCCTGCCCCCCACCCCACCAGAGTTGGAATGTCTGGGAACGACATGTACTCTTCCTCCCCTTTTATACCTCACCCCCATCCAGGACCTGGCAAAGGACACAATCTCAGGCCCCTACAATTAGGAGATCAACACCAGCTCATTAGTGGTCAATGCTGGACCCTTTCCTCTGCACCTGAAAGGACTGTCTAGAAAGCCCTCTCCTCCATCCAAGGGTCTTCTGGTCTGAAGGCACCTGCCCTGTGGACCCCATATCTGTCGCTAAGTGACCACGATGGCCATTCTCCTTGTGTTGCAAGAAGTAGCAGAAGGCACTTTCCCCAGAACAGCTTCACCTCCCACCGGAAGCTAGTGATCAGCTCTCACCACTCCTCTTTTCCCTTGGGTGGTTCAGGGTAGGTAGGCTTAGGCTTGACACCCCCACAGTGCCTCCCACCCAGAAAGTGGGGGCTAGGGGAAGCTTCGGATGGAACAGGGGAGCCGATTCAACAGTTGGAGAGCCCCCTGCCCTCCTCCCACCTAGGAATCGGGGTAGAAGCCACAGCCTCCAATTTCTTCTGCTTTGTCTCTGGTGAGGGTCTCATGCATGAGGTGGAGACCCCAAGCCTCAGGCCAGCCCTCCTTCCGCCCCACTGAAGCAGCTCTGGGTTGGGGAAACATGCAGCAAAAAACCATCCACAGTTGGGAAATGGCAGGGTTCCCCAGCTGGAGGAGGGCATGAGTTTGGCTGCCCGGGGTGCCCGCTGGGCACCACACCCAGGGCAAAATGTGTGAGTTGGCAGGCCTGGCACATGCCTGGCGCCACAGCTGGAGAGTGTGTGGGTGGAGGTTCTGGGGGCACTAAGGTCGACTGGAGAAGAATGCAGGGTGATGTTCTTAAGGAGCAAGCCGTCGGAGATCCTGGCAGCAAAGGAGCTGGGCCTGCCTCCTTGCCCCCCTTCTGCCCACCTCTCTGAGTTGGCAAGGCATTACTGTTCCAGCTCCCCAGCTTTCCTCAGAAGAACCCCAGATCTTTCCCACTCCCTGCTGGAGCAAGTGGGAGCAGGGTGACTGAGTTGCTATAGAGCCAGCACAGACGGCTCTGACTGGCAGTGCTGCCAGGAATGGTCAGATGCGCTGTGACACGCTTATCCCAAATAGAAACCATTACCACAGCCCAGGAATAGAATGCAAGAGGTATGGGGGGAGGAAAGGGAGAAGTTGGCTGGAAATCGGGTGCTGGGATGCAGAGAGGAGCAGGGCTGGGGTGGGAGTGGGAGGAGAGATGAGGGAGGTTTGGAGGTGTCAGGGAAGTAAGGAAGCTGGGATCCAGGAAGGGAGGCGCAGAGCCCCCCTTCCCAATGCTTCCCTCACACACACACGATGCTTAGGATTCCTCTGTAGCCAGTTCCCTTCCTGGGCTGGAGGGTGGGCATGGATAGGGACAGGAAAGGGAGCAGGCCCCAGATGGCAGAGTGGGTAAACTGAGACCCGGGCAGGAAGTCCTGCCTCCCAACCACTACTGTCTCAGGCTGTGGCAGAAAGAAACCACTGGGTTCCTGGGTTCCCAGCATCCTGCGTCATGTCTTCAGGAGGCCTGGACACAAGCTGGGGGGGGCGGCCCAGAAGAGGCTGTAGGCATTGGATGGGACAAGGTTCCTTGCAGGGGGTTTCTGTTGCAGAGGTGTCTGGGACAGCAACCCCACCAGGAGGAGCAAGGGCATAGCTGGTTCCCTGGATGGAGGCACGGAGGATGGCAGATGGGGTCCAGGGACTTCGGGTCGGTCCCCACTGGAGTGCTTCTGCTTCCCCCTCCCTCCTCTAGGTTCAGGCTGACTTGCCTGGTGTTGAGCCGAAGGCAGTGATCCAGCCCAGCTCTGTCCCTGGATTCTTTCTCACCAGGTCTCCTCCACCAAAAGGGTGGGGGACCCCCGCCCCCGACCTGATCCAAGTTTGGTGGGAGGACCCAGCCTGAGCACTCCCCTCATGGTGCTCATCAGCCAGACCCACATCCCCAGGGTTTCCTCCTGTCCCCATTCCCTGCTGCAACAGCCTCACTCACTTCCTCTCCTCAACTGGCTGATAGGAAGTTGCCGTCCAGAGAGTCTGACTCACCTCCGGGCCCACTAGTCTGCATTTGCTGGGGCGGGTGTCCAGTGGGGGAGCCCCTGATCCTCTGATTGGGCTGAACAGCCATAACCAAGCCCTCTCCTGCTCCCTGAAGGCTTGTTTCTTGGGCCTCCTGGGATGCACAGGGGATGACAGCATGAGGTGACCCTCTGCCTCTAGCCCAACTCAGGCTGCGGAGTGAGCTTGAGTCCAGGGCTTGTGGCAGCCTCCCTCGCCCAGGCATACAGGGCTAGGGGAACCCCAGCAGTGACTGGGATTGGAGTTCTGGAAACGGAGTGACGGGAACTGCTCTTCACCCAGCACTGAGGAAAACCGAGGCATGGCCGTGGCCAGGGTCAGATTCCGTCCCCCCTCTCCCACTCTCGGTCGGGTTCCTCAGGGAATGAGGGAAACAGAGAACCTCAACAACTTGTTTTCCTCCCACACCAGGCCATGCCCTTTGACCTATCTGGACTGCCTGTGTTCAGGGAGACAGGTGGCAGGCCACAGGAGGGTAGTGACTCAGATGGGCACCTGTCCTATGGAGGGGGTGGGGCACTTCTCCCTGTAAAGGGGCTGTTTGCTAGCCTGGCTTTGTGAGTAGAGGAGGCAGAAAAACCCAGGAGCAACCTTCCTTCTTTCCCTTCCCCCTTTACTTCAGAATTCCCCATGGACCCCTGAGTTCCATCCCCCTGTACCCCTGTCCCTTTGTCCATTAGGCCCCCACTGCCCATCAGGTCCCCTCCAGCAGCTCTTTTCAAAGCCAGAGCTCTGTCTCTTTAATTAGCATCAGGAGTTCTGACTGCAGCAAATGGAAACTGGGAGCTGAGAGAAGCTGAGGTCAGAGCAGGCAAGGCGTGGTTTCAGGCTGGTGGGATGGAGACAGGACCCAAGAGGCTGCAGGCCTGAGAAGGCTGGGGAGCAGAACTGGGCCTTGGTTTCCCCATCTCTAAGAGAAAAGGGCCATCCAGCCAGGTTGAGAGGGAAAATGGGCAGGGAGAGCAGTCATACCAACTCTGGTTCAGCATCGGAAAGGGGTGGTGGGCGTCTGCCAGGCTGGGCCCCCTCCCTGCTTCCCAGCTAGGTGGCACAGGGCCCAGCCCTGGCAGCACCTTGGGTAGTTTGACATAGGAGTAGAGGCCAGTAAGGCTGCCAGCTCAGAGGGGAGTTCCCGGAGGACTCAGCAGGAGACCATGGGAGGATCATTACCGAGCAGTGACGGCTCTTCTCCACCCCACAGACTGCTTCTATTACCCAGCAGCTGGAGAGGAGGAGCTGGGGGCTATCTTCAAGGTGAAGCGGGGGGGGGCAACCACCAGTGTCCTCTTCCTGCCCCCTGGGACAGAACACATAATGGCTTGGGTGAGGAGGAAAGGGAAGAGTAGCAGCCCAGGCCAGGTACTTGCCAGCCTAGCTCTTGCCCTGCTCCTCTTCCCCTGCCCTGCCCTGGAGAAATGCCCCCTCAGTTAACAGGGAATGTCTGGTCTGCATGTGTGTGTGTCTGTCTGTCTATCTTTGCCAGCCCTACTTTCCTCTGTAGCTCTGTTGTCTTGGTAGTGGCTCTCTGCTCCTCAGTTTCTCTTTCTGAACCTACCTCTGAAGCCGAGTCTGGGTGTGTACATGAGTGAGAGTCCACGTGAGCTTGTCTGACAGTGTATGTGAATCTATATAGGTGCATGCATGGCCTTGTGTGTCTTGTTACAATGTATAATCTTTGCATATCTGTTGGTGTGCATGCCTGTCCTCGTGTGGGTGTGCATGCGTGCGTGTGTTTGTGTGTGTGTGTATGTGCATGTGTGCATGCGTGCGCAACCGCCTGTGAATCTGGCTGAAACCGGGAGGACCAGTTTGGGTTATTTTTAGAGCTCAGAACTGGCCAGGAACCAGAGATCCTACTGTCCGACCCTGGTGGGACTGGAGGGGGAGGGAGCCGGGCGGTGGGGTGGGGGGAAGAAGGGAAGCCCAAGCAGGCATCCTGGTGCTCCAGGGTGGTTTGCAGTAAGACAGTCCCCTTTGTCCCCTGCCACCTAACCGGAGGCCCTGAATGAACCTTTCCAGCTTCCCCAGTTTGAGTGGCAGATGGGGGAGAGAGGGCAAAAGGGTAGAGGGAGGACGAGGGCAGCAAGAGGCACCACTATCGCTGAGAGTTGGCTGAGGCAGAGCTGACACCGGGGGGACGGCTGACGGGGCCAGAAACAGGAGATTCCAGGGGAGAATAAATAGGTCACCAAGGGGTCAGGAGGCAGAGAAACAGAGCCTAGCACTGCAGGATAGAGAGGATGGTGACCTCGGGAAGGGCAGCCAGGGCTGGAGCGGAAATTCCAGAGGCAGCTGGAGCCGGGGAGCCAGGGTGAGAGGAACGAGGACACTTCTGCTCTCGGATCTTCTCCAGCTGTCTGATGAGGCTGGCCTGGGCCTGGCAGGGTCAGTTTTGCAATCCAACTGCTCCAACTGCTCCTTAGCCTGATCAAGCCTGCCTGGGAGATGGCGTAGGGTGTGTATGGGGGGGCGGAGGGCGAGGGGTGGATGACAGACTTGGGGTATCAGGCTTGAGAGGAGAAGGGTTGACTCTATCCTGACTGCCGTGACATGGAGAGAGGAAGCCCAATGGAGGCAGCACTTTAAGGTATCAGGCGGGGGATGGCTCAGAAGAGGGCTGGGCTGACCACTGAGGGATTGGGTGGAAATCAGAGCCTGGCCTTCCTTAGGACAGGGCATTACCATGGATTGGGCAGGAGCTGCCCCCTGAGAGCCAGGATGACTCATGGGTTTTAGCTTTGGGGAGTTGGTTCGATTCCAACCTGGACTGGGCAGGGATCATCATACTCATAATAATTGGGGTATTTGTTAAGTGCCTGCTATGTGCCAAGCTCTGTATTTAAACCCTGGGGGAGATACAAGACAATCTGATCAGATGCAGTCCTTGTCTCACACTGGGCTCATGATCTAAGGGGGAGGGAGGACAGGTAGTTAATCCCCAGTTTAGAGATGAGGAAACTGAGGCACAGACATTAAGTGACTTGTCCAAGGATAGGACAGTGGCAGAGCTGGGACGAGAAGCAGTGTGGCCTACTGGAAAGAGCACAGTCCTGGGAGTCAGAGAACCTGGGTTCTAATCCCAGCTCTACCCCTTACCTGCCTGTTGTTGAGTAGGGATTGTCTTTATCTGTTGCCAAACTGTACTTTCCAAGTGCTTAGTACAGTGCTCTGCACACAGTAAGCGCTCAATAAATACAATTGAATGAATGAATGTTGTGTGACCTGGGGTAAGTCATTTCACTTCTTGGTGCTTCTGTTTACTTGTCCATGCACTTGGATTTGTACCCTTTATTCACCCCCACCTCAGTCCCTCAACACTTATGTACGTATCTGTAATTTGTTTCGGTGCCTGTCCCCCTTCTAGACTGTAAGCTCCTTGTGTCTCCCAACTCTACTGTCCTTTCCTAAGCACTTAGTCCAGTGCTGTGCACATAGTAAGTGCTCAATTAATATGATTGATATGAGAAATAAGGATTAAGTTCTGCTTCCCCCTCTCCTCTAGATTGTGGGACAGGTACTGTGTCCAACCTGATTAACTTGTTTCGACTTCAGCATTTAGTACAGTGCTTGGAATTTATAGTATCCTCGACCGTTAGCTCCTTATGGGCAGGCATCATGTCTGCCAACTCTGTTGTATTCTCTCAGGCGCTTAATACAGTGCTGTGCACACAGTAAACACTCAGTAAATACTATTGATTGATTGGCACATAGTAAATTTTTAATAAATTTAATCGTCATTAAATAAATTTAATCGTCATTATTATTATTATTGTCGTTAAGTCCGCTGCATCTCAGGCCCATACTCTTTTAAATAGGCCACCCAGCTTGAAGCAGCTTGGCCTAGTGGAAAGAGCAGAGACCTGGGTTCTAATTAACTCTGCCACTTGTCTGCTGTGTGACCTTGGACAAGTCACTTCACTTCTCTGTGTCTCAGTTCCCTCATCTGCAAAATAGGGATTCAATACCTGTGCTCCTTCCTACTTAGACTGTGAGCCCTATATGGGACCTGATGATCTTGTATCTACCCCAGTGCTTAGTATGGTGCTTGGCACATAGTAAGCGCTTAACAAATACCATCACTATTATTATCTACGTGGCCTAGTGGAAAGAACATGGGCCTGAGAGTCAGAGGACCTGGGTTCAAATCCTGGCTCTACCACTTATCTCCGGTGTGACCTTGGACAAGTCACTTAACTTCTCTGTGCCTTAGTTCCCTCATCTGCAAAATGGGGATTCAATACCTATTCACCCTCTTAGACTGTGAGCCCCATGTGGGACCTGATCATCTTGTATCTTCCCCAGCACACTTAAATACCACAATTATTATTATTATTGTTATTAGACTGTGAGCCCCATGTAGGAACTAATTATCTGTGTGTACCCCAGCGCTTAGTACAGTGTATGGCATATAGTAAGTGCTTAACAAATACCACATTTGTTATTATTATTATTATTACTAATTTATTTTGTATGGACCTAAGCTTTGCCCACAGTAAGAGCTCAGTAAATGCTACTGATTGCTGGATTGGGGTTGTCTGGGGAAGGATGGTGGTCAACAGAGGGGCGTATGCTGCAGGTGTAGAAGGGAAAGGATTAAAATAGAAAGTTAGGAGAGTGGGGGAATGACCCTGGGCCAAAACAGGCTTGAGGATCTTCAGGATGTGGGGCTAGGAGGTTTCTGGGGGAGCAGGCAACAAAGTAGAAAGTTGGTTGTGGACTTGGGGTTTTGTGTGCACTTGAATTTTGCATGAGCTGGGCCCTCAAGTCCCACAGGTTCAGAGCTTCTTGGGCTAAGTTGGGTCAGCACTAAGTCAACCTGGTTGAGCTCAGGCTGGGTTTGGGCATCCTGCTGGCCTTCCATGGTCCATTGGCTCTTTCTTTTCTGTGTTTGGTTTTTTTTATGGGAGAGAATAAAGAGAGCCTCTGGAAGTGTCTGTCTCAGACTCACTTTGAGTCTGGCATGATGCTCAGGCACTGCTGCCAGGCCAGGTTGGCATAGACAGGGCCTGGGGCGGGTTCTGGATATCTGGCCTCTGTTAGTTCTGTGCACCCGTGAGCGTGTGTGTGTGTGCGTGTGTCTGACTGTAGCTCTGTATTTGTTTATATGCCATGTGTTTGTGTGAGTGTCTGGAGAGGAGGGAAGCTGTGCTTACTGTGTATGTAACTGAGTGTGTGTGTGTGTGTGTGTGTGTGTGTGTGAGAGAGAGAGAGAGAGAGAGAGAGAGAGAGAGAGAGAGAGAGAGGGAGGCTTTCTTGTGGAAAGGGAGTGAGGGAGTTTGACTGGTTCCCTAGATATATCTCTGTCTCTTCTTCAGGGGCTGCCAGACTAGGCCAGGATTGTTGGCCTGGAAGGATGGGGGTGAAGGAAGCCCCTGGAAGCCTCTATCAAAAAGTAGGGTAGCCCATGTCTCCCTACAAATACCCAGCCTTTCTCCTTCCTCCTGGACTGGGCCTGAGCTCCACGTGGCTATTGGGTTAGGGCGGGGATGGAGGATGGAGGAGTGTGGGTATGGCGTCTGAAGCTGAGTCACGGGCCAAGCTGCTGAGTCACAGGCAGAGTGAGTGAAGAGCGGGCAGAAGGCAGCTATGAGTACCTGCCTTCTGGCCAGGGTTAGGGAAGCCAGCCTTAAGCAGTATTCCACCCCGACCCACCAGTGGCTGGCTCTCTGGGATCACAGAGGTGGACCTGGTGCTAAAATAGCTGTCTTGGAGAGGATGACTGGGCTCTCAGGGAGGGGGGCTTGGTGTGTGTGTGTGTCGGGTGGGGGGCAGGGAGAGCTACCGGATGACCCGAGGTTAGAACGGAGGCCGGGGCTGGGCGGGAAGCCATCCAGGAAGTGGGACAGAAAGCCGCTAATTGTTTGTCCCAAATCCTGGGAGTGGAGCAGGGCAGGATGTGGGGAAAAGCAGGGTAGGCCTCACCCTAGATGGTCCCTAAAGTTGCTCTCATTGGGACACTGAACAAGCCCCACCGCCCCTGGACCAGAGATTGGTGAGACCTAGAGGGCTGTGCCTGGCTCTGTGGCGCTGCAATACTATGGTGTGGGGGGGGGGTCTGTATGGGGTAGGACTCCACACCCTCTTGACCTCCTTCAGAAAGTCCAACTGCTCATTATAAATGTAGGGGTGAAACCTTCCTTGCCCCTCCCACTACATTTCAGAGGCTTCCCCTCCCTAGGATTCCAGGATCCTCCATTCAGTAGAAAGTGTGACCACTCCCTCCCTCCTCCACCCTCCTCCACACCTCATCCTGGGGCAATGGGTGTATGGGCCATCACGGGCTCCTAGGACTCAGGCTCTCATTCCTCTGTTCCCCAACCCCCGCTTCTGCCACCCTCTATTAGAGAAGCAGCGTGGCTCAGTGGAAAAAGCATGGGCTTTGGAGTCAGAGGTCATGGGTTCAAATCCCAGCTCGGCCACTTGTCAGCTGTGTGACTTTGGGCAAGTCACTTAACTTCTCGGTGCCCCAGTTACCTCATCTGCAAAATGGGGATTAAGACTGTGAGCCCCACGTGGGACAACCTGATTCCCCTGTGTCTACCCCAGCGCTTAGAACAGTGCTCGGCACATAGTAAGCGCTTAACAAATACCAACATTATTATTATTCCACCAATCAGTAGTACTGATTGAGTGCCTACTGTGTGCAGGGCACTGAACAAAGTATTTGGGAGAGTACCCTAGAGGTCAGAGGTACAATCCCTGCCCTCAAGGAGCTTATAGTCTGAAAGAGGAGTTTACAATCTAATGGTCTTCCATCAGCACTTCCTGAGACTGTGAGGGTGGGTGGTTTAGGTGGTTCCCAGGGAGTGGGGCTGGGACTGTCTGGGGAGCTGGAGGGACTGAGGGGGTTA
Source organism: Ornithorhynchus anatinus (assembly GCF_004115215.2). Lineage (NCBI taxonomy): Eukaryota > Metazoa > Chordata > Mammalia > Monotremata > Ornithorhynchidae > Ornithorhynchus > Ornithorhynchus anatinus. The sequence goes on along the minus strand of NC_041749.1, from coordinate 80,314,829 downwards.
GCCAGCCTCCCAGACTGGCTGGCTGCAGCCAGAAGGAAATAGCCCCCGCGATCCCTGTTTCCAAAACTCTGATAGTGGCTCTCTTTCTTCTCCTTGCCTCCCCTGACAGCTGGAAGACTGTGCCCTTCAGGTATCTCCCTCGGGGTATTACTTGGACCCAGAACTGAGCCTGGAAGAGCAGCGGGAGATGCTAGAGGCCTTCTATGAGGAAATCAGGTGAGAGTCCTAGAGACAGCCCAAGTGGATTTCCCTACAGGGACCCCTGTTGCCCACCCCTGGCTCCCAGCCCCTAGTACAGTGGGGACTTGGGGATTGGAATGAACAAAATGAGGAGGGAGGGGCCGGACCCAGTTAGCCGGGGTAGAGCAGAGAGCGCAATTAGACCCCTCCCACAAGGCAGTATTGGCCACGAGGTCAGCATTCAGAGATCCTTTTCTCGGGTGGGCTGGCGGGGGGGGGGGGGGGGGCGGCGGGGGGGAGGGGAGGGAGCCACCACTGGGATTCCAGGCTGGGACGTTCCTGGTCCTGGGTGTGACTAGATACAGAGAGGGGGCTTGGCCTTCCTTGACACCTGATACTACCCCCACAAATGTACACCAATCCCTGCCAGCTTTACTGCCTCTCGGCCTTGGGAACCCCCAAGGTCCTGGGGAATGGACTGCTCTGGCCAGGTGCTAGTCTGCACTGTTTCCTTCCTCCAAAACAAACAAATACACACACACACACACACACACACACACACACACATAACTGTGGTATTTGTTAAGTGCTTACTCTGTGCCAAGCACTGTACTAAACTCTGGGGTAGATGTAATCAATTGTATTTATTGAGTGCTTACTGTGTGCAGAGCACTGTACTAAGCTCTTGGGAGAGTACAATATAACAGAGTTGGTAGACACATTCCCTGCTCACAACAAGCTTGTCCTAGAGATAATCAGGTTGGATAAAGTCCCCGTCCCATATGTGCTCACAATCTAAAGGGGAGGGAGAAGTATTTCATCCCCATTTTACAGATGAGGAAACTGAGGCCCAGAGAAGTTAAGTGATTTGCCGAATGTCATACAACAAGCAAGTGGCAGAACCGGGCTTCGAACCCAAGTGTCCTGACTCCCAGGCCTTTGCTCTTTCCACTAGGCCACGCTGCTTCTCATCACGTGTGGACACTGATATGGACACACATACACAAAACAAAACAAAAAAGAACTTCCGCCTGGGACTGTCAGAGATGTGGCATCAGTCAGTTTCCAAAAAGCCCTGCTGCAAAGGAGCCTCACTCCTCAGGGCAATACTTGCTCTCTGGCCATGATCTCTGAGTAGGGTCGACAGTGGAGGGAGATGCAGGAATTTCTGCCCTGACCAGTAAAGGAATTCCCAATAGGAGTCATGGTTGGGGCAATTGCTCCTTAACATTCCAGTATGTTGGGAAGAGGGTGGGGGAGGGGAAAAGGTGAGGAGAGAAAAAGAAGTAAAGTCCAGGCCTCAGGTGCCTGGCACAAGCGCTTACCTGAGCTGGGCACTGTCAGGTGGAAGGAAGTGCAGACTTCCGGCACCACAGCTGGAACTGCCACCCTGCCAGTTACAGTGGCATCTGGGCATCTGGGTCAGGTAAGCAAGTGGTGCCCAGGCACTGCCCCCTCACACCTTCAGGTTTCCTGGCCGGGAAGAGTTAATACACTCCCAGGCTGAAGCCTCTCAACACTGGGAAGAGAGGGGGTAAGAGGGGTGGGGGGAGGTTGGCCAGAACAGCTGGGTAGCAAGACTATTAGGTCTAGTCCCTGGCTCCACCCCTCCCCCCCATGGTGGGCGGTTGGAGGGAAGAGGAGGTCCCTGGCCTTGCCCCACTCTGAGCCTCATTTTCCCCTGCCTTCTGTGGGAGGGGTTATCTCCCCATCTCTCTGCCCCAGTCACCATCCCCTTCCCCAGGATCAAAGCGAGTTCTGGCCTTTGTCTGACTTCAGGTGCCCTACTAAAATGCCAGCCGGCTATGCCCTGGTCGGAGTGGAAGCAGGTAATAATGAGAAGGGCAGAACTGGGGCTCAGGACCTCTCCAGGTGGATAAGAGGGCTGGCCCTAAAGTAATAGGGGCAGGGCTGGGAAAATAAGGGCAAAATAGAGGGATTGGTTGATGGGTTAATGGGGTTGGGATGGGCGGGGACAGGGAGGAGTCACTAGTGCTTCTTGTTTCCAGCAAAGGGAGGAAGCCAACGCTGATCCTGCGCACCCAACTCTCTGTTCGTGTCCATGCCATCTTAGGTGAGTGCCCATCTCACACTGTCCACATTGCCTCTTTGGTCTCAGCCTCTGGGCCAGTCTGGGATCCCCCATCATTCTTTGTATCTTTGTATTCTTGGAGCAGACTGCCCCCTTGCCCAGTAGTTGACTCCCCATTGCTAGTCCCTGAAAAGTAAGTCTGTGTCCACTCCCCTCACCCTGCCCTGGTCTCTTCTGTTCCTGTTCCCCAAGCATAGAAGGAAGTAGGGAGGCTATGTTCACCAGATAGAGGATGTTCTTTTCCCTGTCTGAGGGGTTGAGGGAGGTGGGTAGGAAAATGTCCCTGTTAGAGTCTGGACAGGAGGACCTCTGGTGAAGATTTGGGGAGGGGAGGGAAGTGAATAGCCACAATTTGATTTTCTACGACAAACTCTGCCCTCCATTCCCCCTACCTGCCTCAGTTTCCCTTGATCCTCATAGGACGACAGGGCCTGACCTTGTAGACCCTGAAGAGACAGATACAGAGGGGAAACATGTCTGTCTCATGGTAGAGATCAGAAATTGGACACCCTAGGTAGGGAAGGGCTCCAGGGGTGAGTGTCTTCAGAAAGGTGGTGTCTGCAGAATGTGGGTCTGGGGTTGAGAAAGCTGGGGGTGATTGTGCCCAGCTTGGAGAAGACCCCTTCATAGGCTAGAAATCTGGGGTCCAACCTGGATGGGGTTCCTGACATGGGCATCCAAGCTGGTTTGGATCTAAGCCAGCTGGCCCACAGATGTGGTTGTCTAGGTGGGAGTTGTAATTCCCATAGCCCAGGAAATGACCAAGCAAATGCAAAGTGCAGGCTTACTCCTGAAGTGAGGCAGATCCCATTTCCATCTGTGCTCCCTTCTGATCCAGGAACCTCCCTGCTACCCTCCCTGCCCCGATACACACACTGGTCCCTAGCCCCCTAAACAGAAAGGACTGTGGGGCACCAGTCAGGTTCCAAACCCTGCCCAAACCGACTGCTTTCACCATGTGCTGGCTGCCCCAGACTGGCCCAGAGGCTGAGACCAAAGAGGCTGGGAGACACAGGAGTCCCAAGTTGGGTTTGGCCCTTGCAAGAGTAGTCTAATCAGCAGTGTGCTCCTTTCAGAGAAGCTCTACAGCTCCAGTGGACCTGAGCTGCGCCGATCCCTCTTCTCCCTGAAGCAGATCTTCCAGGTGAGAACCCCTGGCCCTCTGCAGGGCCACAGCAACCTATCTCACCTGGCCCTCAGGGCCAGCAAATTTAGGGTAGTGGCAGGGTGGGAGAAATCATTTCTTGGGTTTTTTGGTTGCCTTAAAATGGTTTCTTGCCCCTCGGCCGGCCCATCTCCCCCGCCCCGTCCTCCTGTTCTCCGTTCTTTCGCTCTCCAGCCCCTTGCCCTGTACTCTTTGAGCCTCCCATCTCCTGACCCCTTAACTCCCTGTACCCCTCTAGTTCCTTTCCTCCTTTGCTTCCTGTTTTTTCCTCTCTAGACCCTTAAATCCCTTGGAGCCCTGTCCCCTGGCTTCCTGCCCCCTGTCTCTTAACTCTAAACCCATCAGCTTCTGATTCTCCAAGATCCCAAATGCTGTGGGCATGGAGCAATGTTTTGGATCTGTTGGTGGGATTGGAAGGGGCCTGAGCCCATGGCTGGGGCTGTGAGGGGAGCGGGATGTGAGGTGGGGGTTGGAACTCAATGCAAGTATCTCTGGTCTGGTCCTGATGGTAAGGGATGACAGGATTCAAGGCCTGTGTACCTTACTTCACTTCTATCCTGCAGCACTTCAGCCCAGCTCTCCCTTGGGCACATACACCACCCCTCCCCGCCCCCCCGTGGAGCTCCTTTCTGACTCTCCCAACCCCTGGTTTCACCCTGCAGGAGGACAAGGACCTGGTCCCAGAATTCGTGCACTCGGAGGGGTTGAGCTGCCTGATCCGTGTCGGGGCAGCTGCTGACCATAACTACCAGAGCTACATTTTGCGGGGTGAGTCCCCTGATCCTGTTCCCCAACTTTTTCCCTAGGCTTGAGTTTGGGACAGTGTGACAAACACTCCCCAGCTCATGCTTTCTCTCTCACTTTCCCAGTGCTAAACCCATCTTGATTTGGGACAGATTCTGGCATTCCCTAACAGTGGTACTTGCTAAGAGCTAGAGCAGCTTACTCTGAGCCAAGCATTGTACCAAGGGCTGGGGGAGAGACAAGAAAATCAGGTTGGATGCAGTCTCCATCCCACACGGGGCTCACAGTCTGGGGGGGAGAGAACACTTATTGAATCCCCATTTTACAGTTGAGGAAACTGAGGCACAGAGAAATGAAGTGACTTGCCCAAGGTCATCCGGCTGGCAAGTGGCGGAACTGGGTGCTGCTTCCACCCTCCCCAACCCATAGCTGTTTGGAGGGTTTCACACTGAGAGTGGAGGAACCCTCGTGCTATAGCTGGGGTGGCAGGAGTGATTGAGGTGCTTTGCACACAGTAAGGGCTTAAGAAATGCTATTACTTCTGCTACAACTATCACCCAAGAGCAGGTTTTGCACATGTGTGATTGTTCCAGTGGGCTGCTGGAGCTTCGCAGGGCCAAGTGGCAGCTCCCTTTGGGCAGGGCGGACCCTGGATTGCTCCAAGGGGGTCCCAAATTTCTGACCTGTGTAGAGTTTTAGGATCCCCCTGCTCCCTCCCCATCTCTATCTTCCAGCATTGGGTCAGGTGATGCTGTTCGTGGATGGGATGCTGGGCGTGGTGGGGCACAGTGAGACCGTGCAGTGGCTATACAGACTCTGTGAAAGCATGGTAAGATACTCTGCCCCCTCCTGCCTCCAGAGATCCGAGGCAAGAGGTATTCTGCCCCCTCTGAGAGATCCCCTGCCCCTGGAGATTTAACCCTGCCCCGACTTCAGAGGAAGCCCAGAATCTGAGAACCCCTTCACCTGAGGGAAGCAGAAACCTTCTCTCAGAACATAAGAACGTAAGACCATAAGTACTGCCATTACTGGGTTTAACCAATGGTACATCCAGCCCAGAATTCTGTCTCTGGCTACTGGGATGGCAATCACATGTACGGACCATTTCCATTTCATCTTGGGCTCACTTTCAGTCTTTCAGTCATCTGGAGAACCAGTTTGATGGTTTTCCTCCTTGTCAGCCACCTCCCTTTGGCTATGGCTCGAGATGTAGCTTATAATGTTGCTAACTCTCCCCTCTTCATAATAATGCTGACAGCATTTATCAAGCATTTTCTACGCACCAATTACAGGGCTCAGCACTGGGGTAGATTCAAGGTAATCAGATCAGGCAGTCCCCCATCCCACACGAGGCTCACAAACTAATAGATAACCCATCCCAAACATAACGTTCCACAAAATCTAACCCTTCTGGAGCCGACCGACTTCTCTAACTCGTCCCTTTTGCATCTTTAGCTTTTCCCTAACACTTCATTAAGGACTTGTAATCCATGAATTTATCCAAACCCTTCTTGAACCTATTTATACTTGCCTCCACAACTTCCTGTGGTAACACATTCCATATGGTTATCACCCGCTGGGTGAAAGTGTTTCTTTTGTTTGTTTTAAACCATATCCTCCTTCCAGCTTCATGCAGGGCTGGCCCCTCCTGTCCTCGGACAGGGATTGTGCTCAAACCCCTTGTGACCTCCTGCGACCCCCTAGGAGAAGACTGTCACCCCCCAGGAGAGGGCTGACAGGACAGGGCTGGTGATTCCCCTCCCATGCTTCCCCAGTCCCGTCTGGTGGTAAAGACAGCCCTGAAGCTGCTGCTGGTGTTTGTGGAATACGCAGAGTCCAACGCCCGGCTTTTCATCCACGCCGTCTCTGCTGTCGCCATTGCCTCTGGTTAGACTACTGGATTCCCCCCCCGCGACCCCATTCCTCTTACCTCATGCCTCTGAGCCCCTCTGCTCTGAGGTCTGAGACCCCCCTCCCCAACCCCAAGCCCCCATAATTTCCCCCATGTGCCCCAGCGTTTCCAGGACCCTCCTGGAGCCCCAGCTGAGCCTGACCCTCCCCAGGACACAGACTGGCCTCTGCCAGCCTGGTCCCCTCAGGGATGCCCGCTCCCTGGAGACGGCCCTCCCATGCTCTCTGATTCTGCTTCTCCGGACAAGTCTCCTATCCACTGACCCCACCTGTGTGCCAGGCGCCTGCCCCTGGGCCAACCTGGTGTCCATCTTGGAGGAGAAGAATGGAGCCGACCCGGAGCTGCTGGTGTTCGCCATGACGCTCATCAACAAGGTCGAGGGGTGGAAGGGGCAGGAGGACCTGAGGATGGGGAGGGGCAAGGGCTGTAGAGAACAGGGTGACCTGGCGGGGGGTGGTTGGGGAGGCCCAGAGTGGGGGCCGAGAGAGCCGGTGACTCTAGTGTGTTGGGGCATAGGGGCCACTCTCCCGACACCCACCTCTATTTTCCCTGTAACACACCCACTCCTGGAGTGCCCAGGATCACCCTCCCCACCCTTCCCCTTGGTGCCCACAGACCCTGGCTGCACTGCCCGATCAGGACTCGTTCTATGATGTGACGGATGCGCTGGAGCAGCAGGGCATGGAGGGCATTGTGCAGCGGCACCTGGGCAGCTCAGGCACTGACCCTGACCTCCGAGGACAGCTTGTTCTTTATGAGGTTAGTGGACTCCTCTTCTCCTCCCAGTCCCGTTGTCCAGGGTTCCTCAGTGTTCTGTATGGAACAGCAAGGTATAGGGGAGCACCACGGCGCCCTTGCCTTTCTCACTCCCAGACTTTTTCCTACCAGAGTGCCCTGCGGCTGGAGGATGGGGACCCCGAGGAGGGGGGTGTAGGTGGGCGACGGGAGCGCAGGAAGCCGTCCACAGAAGAGGGCAAACGAATCCGACGCTCTCTTGAAGTGGGGGGTTTTGGGACTTGTGTTCCTGCCCTGAATGTGACTCCCCGCGCCGCAGCACCTGCACAGCCTGAGCCTGGGTGAGTTCCCGAGAAAGAGAGGGGCTAAGGGGAGGACCTAGGGGGATTCCCCCCCCCAAACACACACACTGACCCTCCTGCTTCAGCCCCCCAGGCCCCGCAGCCAGTACCTCCGTCAAGCTGTTTCCCTGCCCGCTGCCTGTCGCCGCCGTCTCCACTCTCGAGACCTCTGGGAATCTCTGCGAGAGGAGCGTCTACAAGTGAGTGGGGAGGTATCCACGGAGTTGGCCGGGACACTCATCAACAAGGCCAAGGAATGAAAGGGGCAGAAGGGCCCGAGTGGAAGGGAAAGGTTGGAGACTGTAAGAAAACAGGGCGGGCTGGTGGAGGGGAGTTGAGTTGGGGAGGCCCAAACTGGGGACCAAGAGAAGTGGAGTAAGTGTCACCCACCCATGCCCCCATGAAGTGCCTAGGCCCCCAAGTGGGAAGGTAGTGTGGAAAGGTTGAGGGACCCTTCCCCTTTCTCCCTGCTGCCCCTGGGGAAAGGGTTGGCAGTCTCCTCCAGTGGCTTGGGGTCTGTATAAACATCTCCCCAGGATGGCTGCTCCCCAGGCCCCTGCTCCCATCTCCATTTCGCTGACTGTCCCCTCTGCTCTATCCCTCCCTCCGGCCCTTTCAGCCTCTGCCCCTTGCTTTGTGCTCCTGCTCTTCTACAGGGGATGCTGCCCCTCCCCTTCCCTCTCCCCCACTGCCCAACTTCTCTCTCTCTCTCTCTCTCTCTTTCCAGACTTCACCAAACTGCTGCTCTTTGGTAAGTGCCTGCATGTTGAGCCTTATTCCTTCAAGCTGATTCAGCTTGCCTCTCTACTCCTTCGATATTCCCTCTTTTCCCCTCTGGTTTCCCCTCCTTCTTTTTCCTCTCCTCTCCCTTCCCGTCTTATCCCCTCTCCTCCTCCTCCCCGGACTCTCCCGCCTAAGAACTGCTCCCTTCTGGTCCTTCCAATCCTGGGGTGGTGCCGCATCCCCTCTTTTTCCCTTTTTCCATACCGCTGAGCCTTCTTTCCATTCAGTACCCAAATCATCCCTACTCCTTCAACTAACCAGGCCAGCTCCCTGGTGAGGGGTTGAGACTTGGGCAGAACTGATAGGGGATAATGGGGGGAGGGGGCGCGGGGGGCATGAGTGTGCATTGTGTGTGTGTGTGTGTGTGTGCAGGCATGTGTGTATGCACGCATGAGATAAAGGTGGGGTGGGGGAGGGCTGAGAGAGCTTGAGGAATGGGGCGGGCTGGATAGCGGTCACTGACAGCTCTCTCTCTCAGGCCCCCGGAGAGGCCCCCAGCCCCCAGGGCCCAGCCTGTGTTGAGCAGGTTGGAGTAAGTACAGGCTGGCTGGGAAAAAGAGACGTGTGCTCTCTGCTTTGCCCTGCTTTGCTCCCCTTCACCTCACCCCTTCCTCATTCCGAGGGTTCCTCATGACCGAGGGTCGCTTTGGCCGGGGCTTGAACCCCAGGCAGCAGGTGACCAGGATTGCTCCTCCCACTGCCCTCACCCTCCCTGTCCTAGGCTCATTCAGACTGTGCCAACACAGGGTCAGGCAGGCACGAGAAGGGCTGAAGGAGAGCTGAGCATAATGAACCCCGAGCTGACCGTTAATCCATCCAGAGCTCTGTAAGGACCCAGTCCCCCAAAGAAGAGGCAGAAGTGAATCCTCAGAGGCCCTGTGAAGTTGCCCTTCCGTGAACCCTGACTGGGTCAGGTCAGAATCCTGGAGCGGGAATGAGAGCAAGGGGGAGGAGAAACCGAGGTCGAGCAAGGGCCAAGAGTAGGAACTGGGGGGTAGGGGGAAAGGGGAAAAAGGAGCTGAGATATTTCAACCTAGAGAAGAGGAGGCTGAGGAGCAGAGTTCACTACAGAGGACGGGGACCAGCTGGGCTTCGTCTCCACCAGACCAGATGGGCTGAGGCTGCTGCAGGAGGTAGCTTTATTATGTGCCGGATTGGGCAATTTGAGGGAGGCCGCAGAGTCTCTGTCCCCGGAGAACTTGAAGAGTCCGCCCGGACTGGCTAGTGGCCAGCCCATCTAGAGGCAGAAAGATGGATGAGATGACCTCCGGAAGGCCTGACAAATCTAGGGTAGGAAGGAGCAGGGTGGGAGAGTCTGGGTCCCCCCCGTCGAGTTCCGTGCTGCCTGCTTGAAGCATGGGTGGCTGTCTGCATGGATTGTGGCGTGTGTGCGTGTGTCTGTGTGTGTCTGTGGTACCTCGAGCGACCTGAGAGTGCCTACCTCAAAGATGGAGAAAGTGCAGGGGGTGGGGTGGGGGAGACACGAAGCACCTGACCTTAAGTCCCCAGCAAGGGGAACCGGGAAATGGCCTTGTCTCCCGCCGTTCGCTGCCTCTGCCTCTCTCACGGGCTCTGCCGAGCAAAGAGTGCTGAGTATCCAACTGGGTTGGGAGACTGGGGATTGAAGGGGACAAAGACGCTGAGGTCCGTGGGCTGAGGAGCTAGGCGCCAATCGTGCCTCTCCCCCAGAGCTCGCTTCCTGGAGAATTTGGCAGCAGCGGAGACGGAGAAGCAGGCGGCGTTGGCACAGGGGCGGGTAGAGGCTCTAGCAGGGGCCCTGCCTGATGAACCCGACGGGCACCAGGGTGAGATGAGGCGAGGCGGGGGGGGACGACAGGGGGAGGGGAAACGCGGCGGCGGCGAGGTGGTGAAATGGGGGGAAGAGAGAGAGAGCGAGAGAGCGAGCGGGGTTTGGTCTGGAAGCTGTAGAGCCGCCTGAGGGATGGACGTTTGAAGTCCGAGAACGTGCCCAGAGGCTGCGTGTGGCTCCCGCCCCATCATGGGGATTCCCGAGCCACTTCTGCCCCCTGGTGGGGAGAAGGCGTTGGTGCCTCTGAGCGTGGTGAGCAGGGGGAGGAGGGGGAGGTTTGGTGGGGCGGCGGGAGCCAGGGCAGTTTGTCAGGGGTCTGCGCCTCGGCCCCTCCCTTCCCCGTGCCTCCTGCTGCAGAGTGACAGGGGGTCTCCCCCTTCCCCTTCAGGTGCCCTGAAGCTGGCTCCTCCCCACCAACCCCCCTGCAGCCCCAAACGTCCTGGTCCCCTGCCCCTCATCCGGACCCGGCACAGTCCGGAACCCGAGCCCCCCGCCCCGCTGGCCCGAACCTGTCTCACCTCCGAAGCTGAACTCTTCCGGGAAGCTACAGTGTCCTCAGCACGATCAGCAACCCCATCTCCTACCCTCTGCATCGGGGACTTGGACTTCTCTGACCTGGGGGAGGATGAGGATCAGGGCGTGTTGGACAGAGAGGCCTCGGAAAGAGCAGCAGTGGGGCTCGTGGTCCCACCCCCGCTTCTCGGGGGTGTCCCTCCCCCGCCGCCACCCCCTCCCGGGAATTTCCCGCCACCACCGCCCCCTCCTCCCGGGGGACCTCCCCCTCCCCCCCCCTCCCCTCGGTGTTCCTCCGCCCCCACCTCCCTTGGGTCTCTTCGCCCCTGACGGCTCCACGCTTCCAACCAAGAGGAAGACGGTGAAGCTGTTCTGGCGGGAGCTAAAGCTGGGCCCGGCTGGGCAGGGGACTACAGGGGGGCCAGCAGGCATGGGAGGAGGACGCTTCGGGCCACACTCCACGCTGTGGGCTGCCCTAGAACCCGTGGTGGTGGATACCGCCCGGCTGGAGCATTTGTTTGAGTCACGGGCCAAGGAGGTCCTGCCTCCCAAGGTACTTCACTCTGCCCTCCCCAACAGCCCACACTCCTTGAGTTCCCCGTTTACCAAGGCATTCCCAGCCTCCCCACTCTGTCTCTCGGCCCCCTGCTCAGCGATGCTCTACCTGCCCCATCCCTGAGGCTTCCTTCCCATCCCTCACTTCAGTGTTGGGGGATCCACCCCAGGCACACTGCACCCTGTACCCTGTCCTGCTCCCAACCATGAGCAGTGTAGGAGACAGGGGAGCTGGAGCCCTCATCTGGAATAAGGTAAGGGGGATGGCCAAGGCCAGGAGCCTACTCTCCCCTGCCCAGTGCTCTCCTGCCCGCCTCCCCCCCCGCCCCCCATTCTGCACACCATTCCACTGCCTTATCCCCTCCAAAAACTGCATTTCCCCTCTCCCCCCAACACTGCCCCCGTCCCCGCAGAGAGTCAGCGAGGGCCGCAAGGCAGTGACCACGGTGCTGGACCCCAAGCGCAGTAACGCCATCAACATCGGGCTCACAGCACTACCCCCTCCTCACGTCATCCAGACGGCCCTGCTTGGCTTTGACGAATTTGCAGTCAGCAAAGAGGGCATTGAGGTAAGCGAGGCAGAAAGGCAGGAAGATGGTGAGGTGGCGGAGGGTGTGGAGCAACCTAAACCAGAAGCACAGAAGTGAGGTGAAGAGGGTGGAGGTAAAGCGTCGCGGGCTGCAGCAGTCATTTAGATGAGGAGGCCTGGGTAGAGGACATGAGGCACAGGTTTGAAAGCGGTGGCAGAGGGATGGGGTGGTGGTGGGGTCAGGAGGCCCAGAAGCTCTGGGTGGGGCTGTTATACTCGTAGAAGCTGCTGACCATGCTGCCGACGGAGGAGGAGAAGCAGAAGATCCAAGAGGCTCAGCTGGCTAACCCTGAGTGCCCCCTGGGCCCAGCTGAGAGCTTCCTGCTGACCTTGGCCTCCATCGGGGGTCTGGCTGCTCGCCTGCAGCTCTGGGCCTTTAAACTTGACTACGAAGTCATGGAGCGGGTAGGGCAGGGCTAGCCAGCCCTGGGGGAGGGATTTGGGTCGGGGGACCAGGCCTGCTGAGGCCTCTGCTTCCCCTTGGGCCTACATTGTGCTTTTCTCCCTTCCTCCGCCTTGGCACCCCCCAGGAGATTGCAGAGCCGCTGTTTGACCTGAAGGTGGGCATGAAGCAGCTTGTTACCAATTCCACGTTCCGTTGCATTCTGGCCACCCTCCTGGCTGTGGGCAACTTCCTCAACGGTTCCCAGGTGAGTAGGCCTGTAGGTAGCCTGGAGCAGGGGCTGGAGGGACTTGCCAGGGGAAGGTGGAGTTTTGGAGTGGGGGAGAGAATGAGGATGGAATGCTGGAGATGGGGGAAGGGATTGAGGCCAGGCCCAACGCTCACTGGCACACACAGACATCCATAAACGTATGAAGGATGAAGTTGCTTCTCTCCACACCAGAGACCCTGACCATTGGATTTACGGCTGTCTGCCAGCAGTCTCCTTCTCACCTTTCCGCCCTCTTTTCCCACCGCACCCCAGCTCACACCCTATGCTCGTCCCAAGATAACCTCCCGACTCTTGACACCCTTCCCCCTGGAGGGAATTCCCTTCCCACCTCAAATCCGCCAGAACTTCCCCACTTTCAAAGCTGCCCCAAAAGGGCATCCCCTCCTCCCAGATCATGTCATCCCATCAGCTACTTTGAGCATGTGTGGGTATATTGGTTTTTACTTTGGTTGTTACCAGTTCTTCGTTTCTCTTTTTGCCTCGAGTGTATATATCTATTCTGTGTCCAGGATCCCCAATTTGGGATTTGGAGGCTGGGGGCAGAATGTCATGGTGGGTGGGGCAGGGGGTGTGAAAGGAAAGAAAGGAAGGAAAAGGGGAACAAGGAGGAATGGGAAGGGAAGAGCAGGAAGGAAACAGGAAAAGGAGAGGGAGAGGAGGAGGAAGAGAAAAAAAAAAGGAACTCTCCAGTTCCTCTCTGCCTTCTCTCCTGTCACTTTTCAGGCCCATGCAAGGCCACACACCGGCACCTCACTCCCACCCAGGGGCATCGGCCAGGGATGGGGTGGAGGCCGTCGTTCCAGGGTCAGTCGGTCAATGGTACTTTCTAAAGCACTGTACTAGGTGCTTGAGAGAGTACAACAGAGTTGTTAGACATATTCTCTGCCAGGCAAGGAGCTGACACTCTAGAAAATCACTGCCCTCACTGCCAGAGGGCCTAGATGAAAGTCAGCATGGTTGTTTTTTTTGGCTCACCCCAAATTTCCCTGAGGAGGAACCATCCACCTGCCTTGCCCCAACTCAGGAGGTGCAAGGGGTCTGACAGTCCAGGTGCTTCACAGCATCAGGATCTGGCTGTCCAGGGCTGTGCTACGTTTTGGCTGGCAAGGTGGCCACACAAAGACAGTGTCCTCTCACTGTGGGCACCACCCCTCTTCCCCCACCAGCCTGGAGGGCGGCAGTTTCCATGCAGCCCCGTGCTGTGGGGCACCCACCACACAGTGGCACTGAGGCACTGATCCCTGCCCCTTCATGGGGCAGATGCTGCCCCAGAGGCCCTGAGGCCAGGAAAGCCACCCATACCTAGTCCTGGCAAGGACCAGAAGAGTGGTGGCAACAGTGTCCTCTTATCCCATCCTGTCAGCAAGGAGCCAAAAGGTGGCACCACCATCTTGATTCCACCTCTGGTCCTTTTCCAGTTCCAAGAGGCGAGGTGGAGAGGGCTAGCCAGAGCTGCCCACCCTAGGCAAGAAGTTATGGGGGTGAAGCTAACAGTACTTGCCCCCACGGAGTGGGCTCCTCTGTCTTTTGCTGCAGTTCTCTGTTACTGGATTGTGATCTCCTCAAGGGTAGGGACTGTGACTTTTACCTCCATTCCGTCTCCCAAATGCTCCATACAGTGGTTTGCACACAGTAGGTACTCGTGGAGCAGTAATGATGATGATGATAATGATGGTGATCTGTGGGTTCCAGACCCGTGGCTTTGAGCTGAGCTACCTGGAGAAGGTGTCAGAGGTGAAGGACACCGTGCACAGACAGTCACTCCTGCATCACCTGTGTGCCCTAGTGCTGCAGAGCCAGCCGGATGCCTCGGATCTCTACTCGGAGATTCCCGCCCTCACCCGTTGCGCTAAGGTCAGGGGGGATGGGAGGGGTGCTCCTTGCCCTTGAGGCTGGGAGGGGGAGGCCCACTAATGACTTTTCACTTTTACTCAATCCAACCACCACCTACTTTTTTTAAAAGAACAAATAACTTGTTTACTTTTAAGATTCAACTCTGTTCATGGGTCTTGGCCTCTGTTCTGCTGTCTGCTGGCTCTGCCAGCATTTCCTGTTCCTCTCTCTGGCACTTTCTTTCTTAAACATAAACTTCTCCATAAGAGCGTAAGCTCCTTTTGGGTAAGGAATGTCTGTTTTGCTGTTTCAGTTTCCCAAATGTTCATTACCATGGTGCCTAGCACTCAATCAGTAAATACCACTACTATTCCTACAGGGTAGGGCAGATGCCCTTTTGGGTGGGGATGGGGTGAGGTTAAGATGGATCCAGGCTGACTGGCACCAAACCTAGGTGGCTTTAGTTAAGATTCAGACTCCCTTCCAGTCCCCCCATCAATCAACGAACCAGTGGTTTTTAATGGAGAATGGTTGGAGCATTCAAGGCGGTGGGGGATAGCGGGAGGACAGAAGCTCAGGGCTAGGGCACTCTGCTCATGAGGGAGCCCAGCACGGACCTATTGAGCTCAGACGCCTTCTCCCACATACTTGATCGTCTCTCAGGCTGCTGGGGCCTGAGCCAGTGGCCACCGTGGGGGCAACTAGGAATTCTCAACAGCCTTCCTGAGATGTGAAACTTAGGTCCCTTGTCTCCCACTTCAGATTTAGTCTGGACTGGTCCAGGGTCCCCTTTGAGCCTCCCAGGCGGGGACCAGGGCGAAAACCGGGTTGTTGACGTTAGTGGAGGCGGAGAGGGGAGTGGAAAGGGGGAGAGGCATTGTCCTGTGCTCAGCAGCCTGCCCCTCCCTCAGGTGGACTTTGAATTGCTGGCGGAGAACTTGGCCCAGCTGGAGCGGCGAAGTCTGGCAGCAGGGGACAGCCTACGAAGCCTGGCCAAACACGAACTGGCCCCCGCCCTGCGGACCCGCCTCACCATGTTCCTGCACAACTGTGACAAGCGGGTTGCCACCCTCAAAGTAGTGCACCGCCGGGTCTGCAACAGGTGGGGCCGGGGGGGATCCCGGGAACTGGGCAGGGACCAGGGGGATGTTACCCTCCCCACCAGCCACACGCCGCTGACTGACCCGTGTCCCCAGGTTCCAGGCCTTCTTGATATACCTGGGCTACCCGGCGGAGGCAGTACAGGAGGTGCGGGTGACGCGGTTCTGCCAGACCCTGCGGGAGTTTGCACTAGAGTACCGCACGGGCCGCGAGCGGGTACTCCAACAGCAGCGCAAGCGAGCCACCTACCGGGAACGCAATAAGACACGAGGCCGCCTGATTACGGAGGTGAGATGGGCCGCTCGCCCCCCCCCCCCCCCCCCCCCCCCCCCCCCCCGATACCACACTCCAGAGCCCTGGACCTAGCCGGGTTGGTCCCCACCTGCTGAAGCTGGCGGGTGGGGGCACCCAACCCTGAGCTGGGGGTGTGTGTATACGTGTCCGGCCTCCCCGCCTCCCTCTTGCAGACGGAGAAGTTTTCAGGAGTGGCTGGAGAGCCAGAGAGCACTCTGCAGGTGCCATTAGCCGTGGGAAGCAGACCGGGGCCAGGAGCCAAGGATGACCACGCTGCCATGAGCACCCTCCTCATGGGTGGGACGCACCCAAGTGCCCACAGCCGCCGCAGCCGAGGTAAGAGGAAGCAGGGGAGGCTCTTCTCTGAGCCCCTCAGTGGCTCTGAGAGGCCCTCATCCTCTCTCTCCCCCTAGGCACGGGCCGGAGCAGCTCCCCAGGGGCAGCCAGGGCTGTTCCCGGGGCAGTCGGGGCTGTTCCAGGAGCGGGGGCCAGTGGGATGCAGGAGGAGAGTGTGGGGCCCGGCTCCCCAGGGGATGCCTCGGATGAGATCATGGATCGGCTGGCACAGTCGGTGACAAGGAGCAGCCCCAGGGCCCTGGCAGCCCGGGAACGCAAACGCTCCAGGGGCAACAGGAAGTCCCGTGAGTACGGTGCCCCTCTCCCCCAGCCCAAAGCCCACCCTTTGGGGCTCTGGCCCCCCACTGTCTTCACCCCTGCCCCCCACAACCTGGGCCAAGCATCGGGGCCCTCGGCTCCTGCCTCCAGCTTCTCCCTCCCCCTTCCTTCCCGGGCTAACGGTGTCCCTCTGCCTCCTGCAGTGAGACGGACACTGAAGAGTGGCCTCAGTGAGGACCTGGTGCAGGCGCTGGGCTTGAGCCCAAGCCCTGGCCTCGAAGTGTGAGAGAAAGCGCCACCAGCCTCCGGCAGAGCACAGATCCTAGAGAAGCAGGAAACTCAGTGGTCATCCCTCTGCCCCCTGGGGCCTGTTCTTGCAGGCGCAAGGCCTAGGCTGGACCACACAGCTGCTGCCATCACTGCCACCACTCTCCCTCCCTCCACCTTAGGAGCGACACCGAGATTGCGAACTTTTCCGAGCCCTCCTACTGGGGCCCAAGCAGTATTAACTATTACCAACCCCCATGTCTACTCTGGGTGAACAAAATAAAAATGACTCTCAGCCAACCAGCCTGGTGTCTTCCTCCTAGGGTCTACGGCTGAGAGCTGAAGGGATGGAAAATTGGCCTGGGCTTGCTTTCCATACTCAAACACAGTCCCATGCTGTGAGGCTTGGCCACTTTGATCCCCACTCTTTCCTTCCCGAGTCTGGGTCCCGCTGAAGGGACCTCATGCCAGCAGAGTCACCGGTGAACCCAGGGCCCTGGTACCACCTCCAACAAATAGCACAATTGCTGCTCCCAGCCTCAACTCTTTAATAACATTGCATCCACAGCCCCAGCTGGCCTCTCTTGCTCCACCGTCCTCAACCAATGGGCCAGCTCCAACGCCTTCAGCGGTAGGGGGGAAGAGGGGGCATTAGCCACACAGAGTCGGCTAGGGAGGCCTCTGACCTCCGGGGCACTTCTTGGCCTCAATAGTGGAGACGGCCCTGGGGCCCTTGGCTACAAGCGTTTCATCTGCCGCCGTTCCTGCCGCCGCTGCTTCTTCTCGTTGGGTTCTGGTGCTGTTGGAGCTGAGTCGCTCGTGAGCCAGGGGCCCAGGATGTTCACCCACAGGAGATAGAGGGCCCGACCTGGAGCCTGCAGGAAGAGTGGGGGTCAAGAAGAGGTTGGGACTAGGTGGGACAATCACCAGCCTCAGCTATGGGCTAGAGGGCGTGAGAGGAAAAGACATTGGGGGGGGGGGGGGGGACACGCCCCACCCCCCAAAAAAAACACAAAAAACCCTCACACACTCACCAGGAGCCAGAAATACCAGATGTAGAGAGAGAAGCAGCTGAGCACCTGGACAATGGCCGTCAGCAAGATCGCATCCTTGAGGTGCCTGAGGTGGGCAGGGAAGGCTGTGAGTGATCTCGAGCTGGGCGCAGGCAGGGACTGTTGTCCTCATGCCCCAACACTTCTCCCTCTTCCCACTGACGGATGCAGACAACGGTAGCCTTAGACCCATAGTGAGGATCTCTGGCTCCGACCCTTTGGGGTCGGCTGCAAGGAGTCCCTCATCCCTCCCTCTCTCCTTGAGGTGGAGGAGTGAGCCAGTGGCGAGTCCCGCTCACCTGGACCAGCAGGGGGACACTCACTCTGCCATGCCCTGCTCCATGTTGAGGTCAATGCCACTATCTGTCAGGGCCCCATCATCAGCAAAGGCTGCCCGTGCCATGGCACTCATGGAACGGTAACTGGCCCCATACACCACCAAGCTGAATATCAGTGCCACCTGGAGGGAGGAAGAATGGCACATAGGTCAGGGCCAACTCTGTGGCCCTCTGGCAAGGTCGTCATAATATTTGGTATTTGTTAAGCGCTTACTACGTGCCAAGCACAGTTCTAAGCGCTGGGGTAGATATGAGGTAATCAGGTCGTCCCACGTGGGGCTCACAGTCTCAATCCCATTTTCCAGAAGAGGCAACTGAAGCACAGAGAAGTTAAGTGGCTTGCCCAAGGTCACACAGCAGACAAGTGGCGGAGCCGGAATTAGAACCCGCTGGTCCCCTGCCCTCTTCCCACCCCACCCCAATCAGTGGCTAACAGGTGGTCTGCCTCGGGAACCCTGGCAGGGGAAAGGTGTTGCAACAGCGTCCTGGGCCCAGGTAGAGGGCGTGGATGGCAGGACACCATAGACATGTCATACCCAGGCCCAGAAGGATGCTGAGGAGTAGAAAATGACCAGGTTCACCACGCTGTAGATAGCCTGGAACAGAAAAAGGATAAAGATTTCTGAAGCAGGCAGGACACCCGCCCAAGGGTCATGTTATGGTTGACACTCCCCCTCCTCCCCCGCTGCACCCACACTCACACTAACTGTGCAATCAAGCATTCACATTTATTGAGCACCTCCCGTGGGCAGGGCACTGTACTAAGTGCAACAGTTAATGGACATGTTCCCTGCTTCCAAGATGCTCTTCTACCTCAGAGCCAGCCTAAGGGGCTTTATGGGATGAGAGAGTCCACCGAGGATGCTACCACCTCCCTCACCACCCCGACACAAGCAGGTGAACAAAAGGAGTGGGGCAGCAGGAGACTGGTTAGCTAGGAGAATCACCGCGCCTGACACCACCCGAGCAACGGGGCAAATGGTGCCAGTCGTGTGGAGTGTGGCCCGGCCAGGGCCGCCAGTTCTTGGACCATCTGGCAGGGGTACAATAGGGTGGCCCGATGGGCCACCTCCCCGAGTAGCCCCAGTCTGGCCACCGCCCCACCACCCCCACACACGAGGGAGTCGTGTCAGTTTGGCCTGGGGCTAAGCACCGGACAGGACCTGGGTACCCAAACGAGAGGAGCAAGACAGTGGAGTCGGGAAGCAGATTAACTCACGTTGGCCCCCAGAATGATGCGCAAGTAGAACCGGAGTGTCTCCTTGTTCTCCTCGAAGATCTGCTTCTTCCCCTTTGTGCCCACCTTCCCTTTGGGCTAGGGGAGGAGGACGCGATGAGATGACTAAGCGACCCCGGGCCCGCCTCAGACCTTGCCCCCCATTCATTCATTCATACTGACTGAGCGCTTACTGGGTGCGGAGCACTGTATTAAGCGCATGGAAAGTACAATTCGGCAACAGAGAGGGTCAATCCCGTCCCCAGGCCTACACAACCGTCGCTCGACGCCCCCGGGCCTTCACTTTTATCCTTCGCCCCCGCCCCGCCAACTCCTCTCACTGCAACTCCCCGCCCCGTCACCCCTTCCCATCTCGGTCCCGTCTTCCATCGTCCCCTCCCTTTCCCGGCCTGCTCCAACCACGGCCTTCTCTCCCTCCTTCCCTCCCCTCCCGCCCGCCCCCCAACCTGCTAGGTTCCGACAACCCCTGGCCCGCCCGCCCCACCTCGGTGCCGTCCCCTCCTAACTGTGGCTCCCAAAGGTCCCCTCGTCACAGTACCCCCCCCCCCCCCCGCCTCACCGCCATTGTGCCGCCCAACGGCCACGCTAGTCAGATCCGACCAACTCAGCAGGGGAGCCGTTACCGACGTCGCCAGCGGCGCTTCGCCAGAGGAGGAAGTCCCACGCCACTTCCTCCGCTGGTCCCCGCCTCCGCTCCGGCGGGGGACTACGACTCCCGAAGGGCTAGGCGAGGAGAGGGCGGGCCGGCGCGGAGCGCAGAGAAACGACTATGGCGGAGTCGCTGCCCCCGGAGGTGAGCGGCCTCGAGGCCCGCCCGTTCCGTGGGAGGGTCTCCCTCTCCCGGCCACTCCGACCCGGGGCCCTCGGGTCCGCCCGGTCTGTGGGCGGATCGGCCTCTTCTGGCCCCGCCCCCAATAACGCTCCCGCTCAACCTCCCTTCCCTCCGGCTGCGGCGGCGGCTGAGCTGGCAGCTTCCTGCCCCCTCGGCAATTGCCCCAGACCTCTCTCGTTGGCTTCGCCACGCTGCCTTTCGCCCCCGTCCCCCTCTGACCCGCGCCGTCGCCCAAGAGGCGACTCCACAACAGCGAGGCATAGTGCAAAGGAGACCGGAGTGGACGGTCTTGGGGGTTCTAATGCCGACTCTGCTGTTTATCAGCCCTGTGACTTTGGGCGAGATCGTTGGTTCGTTCAATAGTGTTTATTGAGCGCTCACGATGTGCAGAGCACTGTACTAAGCGCTTGGAATGTACAGTTCGGCAACGGTTAGAGACAATCCCTGCCAAATGACGGGCCCACAGCCTAAACGGTTCTCTGGGCCTCAGTCATCTCATCTGTAAAATGGGGGTGAAGGCTGGGAGCCCCACGTGGGACAACCTGATTTCCTCGTATCTACCCCAGCGCTTAGATTGGCACGTAGTGCTTGCCACATAGTAAGCGCTAAACAAATACCATCGTCAACTCCCTCCCTCGCCTTCCCTCAGCTTTTCGGCTCCCGGCCCCATAAATGGGTTCTCTTGGCCTCGCCGGGGGTCCCAGCAAAGTGAACAGAGCCACACTGCCGCTTGAAAACCTCACGAGGGAGTCGGTCACAACCGCCCCCAGACCCCCAACGGAAACTAACCACCCTAGGGTTGTTGGCAGTGGAGGGGGCCACACTCATCGGCGGTATTTAGTGAACTCCTACTGGACCGACAGCACTTTTCAAAGCTCTTGGAAAAGTACAAGAGAAGCGAAACACTCATTCCAGGCCCAGGAGGAGTTTACAGTCTGTGAGGGGGAGACGGACAGAAAAGTCATTTACAGAGAGTGGGAGCAGGAGGAACTACAAAGATAAAATAGGCAGTAGAGTGAATATGCCAGGTTGAAATAGGAGAAATAGGTGCATAAATGCAGTGGGTGGGTATAAAGACATACATGCTAGGGGTGACTGATGGGTTGTTCTGACTCGGGGTGTGGGGAATTGGTAGGCCGGCTATTGGGGGGAGGAATGGGCGGTTGCGGGGGGAGGGGGGGAGAGGGGGAAGGGGTGGTCCCAGGCTGGGGGAAGAAGTGGTAGTGGGGATGAGGATAGAGTAGCCTTCACTACGTGGATCTGGAGAAGCAGAGCTGGGTCCTGTCCCTCAGGCCAGAACTCCTTCCGGGCACATTTGCTGCCGTATCACCCCAGATAAGTTCCCCAAGGCTTCCCAATTCTGACAATCGCCTCTTCCCTGCCTTCCCAGATGCTCACATTCATTTTGAGTTATCTACCCCTGTCTGACTTGAAGGAAGCTTCCCTGGTAAGCTGGGACTGGTATGCTGCAGCCCTGAACGTCATGCGAAAGGTAAAGCCCCCTCCTTCTCCCGGCTCCGTTCCCCCCATGTTTGCCTATGACCTTTGTCCTGCCTCTGCTGACTGTCCTTTCCTTTTGCTGAAACTTTCACCTCACTTTCCCTTTATTCTCTCCCACAGAGAGAGCCCTTGCACACACCCAGGACTGGTTAGCACTCTTAATTGGTTCCTTGAAAATATCGTTTAAAAGCAGAAGAGCGCTAAATGAAATGTGGTTTCCCAGAAGAAGTCATGTCAGGTGCATTCATTAATGCATCACCAAGATCCAAAAAGTTGACCAGCATGTATTTTTAAAGCAATAAAAAAGCAAGTCAGATTCACATGATTAATTTCCATGATCAGAGAGCAACACGTGCCAGGATTAAAACGTTATTGATTTAAATATGCACTCCAAAGACCAAAAAAAAATAAAATCTGACACTCCCCAGAGTCCCGGCACTTCAGCCCACTTGGGTTAACCGCCAAAGCTTTAAGGTCCATCCACTGCCATTTGCCACATGCAGCACCCGACTGCTCAGAGAGCCATCCGATTGCTGTTTCGCCAGGCTCTATACGCCCCTGATGCTTCCCAGAAAACCGCTACCAGGTTGATGATTATGGTGGTGAACTTTTAGGCCATGAACCCTGGGTGTTGGTGCCCAGCGAACCTGGCTCTGCCCAACACACAGGAGGCACATTCCCCGTTTGGGGTACTATCGCAAAGCGCAAGAGCACCATAAAGAATTCTGGCATTCAAATTCAGTAGAGCTAGAGATAAAAAAAAAAAAGTGATACGAGGCAAGTGTTATAATGGGGGATTGCTGTATTTGCCCTCCCCCTGAAGTAGTACTCTCAGGCTGTCACTTCCAAGATCAGCATAAAACAGGGAGGCCTAGTGAGGCGGAGGGGGCTGGTGAGTCAGGAAACTGTACCAAGGTCACCTCTCCATTTTACGTCGCGGTCAGAGTCCCGGGGTGGAGGTTGGGGGCAGATGAGACGAGAACCTGGAGTCCTGCCTCCCGGCTTGGGGCTGTAGTCACCAGATGATATAACTCTCCCGACCAGGGCTCTTGTGGGGCTGGGGTGGGGGAAAGCTGTCAGCGTAGGCACTTCTGAGAGGCCCTCTCGGCCCCCTCCCCAGGGCCCCTCCTAGGGCCACCTGTCCTGTGGAGCTAAGGTCTGCCCTGACCGATGGTTTCCTAGTGGGCCCCAGTACTGCTTGTTTCCGTGGCTGCTGAGAAGCAGCGTGGCTCAGTGGAAAGAACACGGGCTTGGGAGTCCGAGGTCATGGGTTCAAATCCCAGCTCAGCCGCTTGTCATCTGTGTGACTTTGGGCAAGTCACTTAGCTTCTCTGTGCCTCAGTTACCTCATCTGTAAAATGGGGATTAAGACTGTGAGTCCCACGTGGGACAACTTGATCGCCTTGTATCCTCCCCAGTGCTTAGAACAGTGCTTTGCACATAGTAAGCACTTAACAACTGCCATCATTATTATTATTACCTTCTACTATTAGCAGTTGACTAACCTCCTGCATAGGAAGAGAGAAATGGGGTGGGTGGGAAGGAGAGAGGGGGAAGAGAAACCTTTCATAAAAACTCAGTCACGGTTGACACCCAGAGTAGGTTGTCGGGGTAACTGTATTGTGACGCTGCACCCAGAGCAGGTTGTCAGGGTAACCATCGTGACGCTGCACCCAGAGCAGATTGTCAGGATAATTCTGTATTGTGAAGATGCACCCGGATCAGGTTGTCGAGGTAACTATTGTTACCCTGCACCCAGAGCAGGTTGTCAGGGTAATTCTGTATGGTGAACTTGACATGATGTGTGCTTTGAGCTCTGACCTTTGCTTTTTGCCACCCAGGCCAAGAGCCTGCTCTGTTTTTGACTGCCTGGTATGAACCTTGCCAGGTTGTCCCTGGCAGCATAACCCAAATGGAATGGCACCATGTTTCTCCTGACTTTTCTCTGCTCACTTACCCCCGCCCTAAGCAACTCTGGATAAAGAATACGAGGCTGCCCTTAGGACAGGAGAAGCCCCCTGCTTACTGATGCCTGATTGTTAAGACCAGTCCTATACCCGGCATTTGCTCAACTGGCATTCGGTGACCTCCTGATCAGTGATCCGGTGCACAGCTTCTACTGGGGTGGCTCAGATGAGGGGCCCGGTGCCCTTCAGGCTGGCCACAGCACATTGCAGCCCGGACTTAACAATGAAAGGATTGGAGGTGAATTCCAAATCCGAATCATTCTGGTCAGAGTGGGTCACTAGGGATTTGCCCACGCTCTCTCCTCTGAATGAACTTGCCATCTTTCAAAATAATCGCTTCTTTTCTGTCACACATTACACTCGGTCCTGCCCCAACATAGGTTTTCACGTTTTAACTAGAATGTGGTTAGGGAATTAGGTATCGGTTGTTTGACAACATGAGCCTGTTTGAATACAGCGTGCCATTGCGATGGACACGGTGAGTACGCGACGATGGGAGTCTTCTCTAAATCCGGGGGAGGGCAAGAATGCAACTCTCGTGTTATCGGAAAGCTGGGCGAGTTTGCTTCTTCCTCACACCGGTGAGTGACCTAGTTTTGGGAGAGCTGCAAAGGGCAGAGGGGCCCAAAAGTCCCCTTATCCCCTACTCTCCTTCCCTTTGCCAGCATCCCTCCCTACTGCCCAACACCAAACCGATCATTCTGGGTCTCCGCTTCCCCTAGGTAGGGGGTTGGGGTCGGCCGCTGCCCTTTTAGGCTGGGGTTTGTTGGGGGCAAAGCAAGTGAGTCATGTCCGCCCCCACCCGGGCCAGGGAAACAGTTGTGGTGTCCCTGGGAGACCAAGAGAGAAACCTACCTGGACCTTTTCCTGGCCAGGACTTTCTGCCCATCCTCACCCAGGAAGCCCTCCTTTTATCCTTTTAGCCCTGGCAGCTGTGGCTGCTGTTGCTGCATATGGGTCCAGCTCCTCCCATTCCTTTGGGACCTAGCCATAATTGCCCTCCCCAATCCCTTATACCACCTGACAGACAGCATTCTGCCCTCCTCTTCCTGGGACCCCAAGCTGATTTGGGGGCACCTCCGAGGACCTCCCCATTGGCTCTTTTATTATTATTATTGTTGTTGTTGTTATAATGGTACTCGTTAAGTGATTACTATGTGCCAAGCATTCATTCATTCAATAGTATTTATTGAGCGCTTACTATGTGCAGAGCACTGTACTAAGCGCTTGGAATGAATAAGTCGGCAACAGAGACAGTCCCTGCCGTTTGACGGGCTTATAGTCTAATTGGGGGAGAGAGACAGACAAGAACAATGGCAATAAATAGGGTCAAGGGGAAGAACATCTCGTAAAAACAATGGCAACTAAATAGAATCAGGGCGATGTACATTTCATTAACAAAATAAATAGGGTAATGAAAATATATACAGTTGAGCAGACGAATACAGTGCTGAGGGGATGGGAAGGGAGAGGGGGAGGAGCAGAGGGAAATGGGGGGAAAAGAGGGTTAAGCTGTGGAGAGGTGAAGGGGGGGGTGGTAGAGGGAGAAGGGGAGCTCAGTCTGGGAAGGCCTCTTGAAGGAAGTGAGTTTTAAGTAGGGTTTTGAAGAGGGGAAGAGAATCGGTTTGGCGGAGGTGAGGAGAGAGGGCGTTCCAGGACCGCGGGAGGACGTGGCCAGGGGTCGACGGCGGGATAGGCGAGACCGAGGGATGGTGAGGAGGTGGGCGGTAGAGGAGCGGAGCGTGCGGGGTGGGTAGTAGAAAAAGAGAAGGGAGGAGAGGTAGGAGGGGGCAAGGTGATGTAGAGCCTTGAAGCCTAGAATGAGGAGTTTTTGTTTGGAGCGGAGGTTGATAGGCAACCACTGGAGGTGTTTAAGAAGGGGAGTGACATGCCCAGATCGTTTCTGCAGGAAGATGAGCCGGGCAGCGGAGTGAAGAATAGACTGGAGAGGGACGAGGGAGGAGGAAGGGAGATCAGGGAGAAGGCTGACACAGTAGTCTAGCCGGGATATAACAAGAGCCTGTAGCAGTAAGGTAGCCGTTTGGGTGGAGAGGAAAGGGCGGATCTTGGCGATATTGTAAAGGTGAAACCGGCAGGTCTTGGTAACGGATAGGATGTGTGGGGTGAACGAGAGAGACGAGTCAAGGATGACACCGAGATTGCGGGCCCGAGAGAAAGGAAGGATGGTCGTGCCATCCACGGTGATAGGAAAGTCTGGGAGAGGACCTGGCTCGGGAGGGAAGATGAGGAGCTCAGTCTTGCTCATGTTGAGTTTTAGGTGGCGGGCCGACATCCAGGTGGAGACATCCTGGAGGCAGAGGAGATGCGAGCCTGAAGGGAGGGGGAGAGGACAGGGGCAGAGATGTAGATCTGCGTGTCATCTGCGTAGAGATGGTAGTCAAAGCCGTGAGAGCGAATGAGTTCACCAAGGGAGTGAGTGTAAATGGAGAACAGAAAAGGGCCAAGAACTGACCCTTGAGGAACTCCAACAGTTAAAGGATGGGAGGGGGAGGAGGCGCCTGCGAAGGAGACCGAGAATGACCGGCCAGAGAGATGAGGAGAACCAGGAGAGGACAGAGTCCGTGAAGCCAAGGTGAGATAAGCCAAGCACCGGGGTAGATACAAGTTAATCAGGTTGGACACAGTCCTTGTCTCACAGGCTAAGTAGCAGGGAGTAGGATTGAATGCCCATTTTACAGATGCGGTAACAGGCACAAAGAAGTTAAATGACTTGCCCAAGGTCATTCAGCAGATACATGGCAGATCTGAGATTAGTACCCAGGTCCTCTGACTCCCAGGCCTGCTAGGCCTCACTGCTTCTATTGCCTATTCTATTCAGAGAAGCAGCGTGGCGCAGTGGAAAGAGCACGGGCTTTGGAGTCAGGGCTCATGAGTTCGAATCCCAGCTCTGCCACTTGTCAGCTGTGTGACTGTGGGCAAGTCACTTCACTTCTCTGGGCCTCAGTTCCCTCATCTGTAAAATGGGGATTAAGACTGTGAGCCCCAAGTGGGACAACCTGATTCCCCTGTGTTTACCCCAGCGCTTAGAACAGTGCTCTGCACATAGTAAGCGCTTAACAAATACCAACATTATTATTATTATTATTGCCCCCGGGAAAGTCCTTCCCAATTAGGATAGTTCCTCGCCACCAAGTTACCAGGGCATCGGCGAGCTCCCGTGCAACTAACTGAGAAACCGGGGGATTAAGCTGGGAAGGCCTGGGGACCCTGGGTGTTATTAAGCGCTTAGTACAATGCTCTGCACACAGTAAGCGCTCAATATGATTGAATGAATGAATGACTCTTCCCTGTCCCAAGCCTCACTCCCTGGCAACTTCAGGCCAGCCACCTCTCAGGACCTTGCGCTTTCCTGACTTTGCCCTTCTACTACTCATGCTTTCTCTTCCACTCTTTCCTCCTAGCCTTTCAGCCACAGGCTGCTTTCACTTGCTCTGCCTACTTGTGTCAGAGAAACTTTTTTTCTCCCCCTACCCTCCCAGGGTGTGGGCAGACAGCCCATCCCACTCCTAAGGCCGATCCTCCAGAGAGTTGGACACCTTCCCCCTGGTAACAGCCCTCTCCTCTCTGCCCCCAGATGAATGTGCTGTATAGCATCCCCGTATCTACCATCTCCATCGCCAGCATCAAGAGCCTGGGCCAGAGGGGCATAAGCTCTGTCCGCATAACCCACATGGACAGCTCGGCTGCTTCCCAAGATGGTCTCCAGGCTGTCTCCCGCTATCTGGGCTCCCAACTTCAGAGCCTGTCGCTCAACAGCAATCACTTGAGCGTGCCCTTCTTCACAAGCCTGCTCGTGGGCTGTCGCACCCTCCGTACATTGGATCTCAGTGGAGCCAACACCCTTTTCACCAACGGGGTGCTGCTGGCCATACCTACGGACTACCAGCAGGCCCAAGAGGCCCTGAGTGGCCTGCGGGAGCTCAACCTGGCCAGCCTGCGCTACCTCACGGACCTCACTTTTAACAGGCTCTGCAACTGTGCTCCAAAGTTGGAGTACATCTCCCTGGCTCGCTGTCACATGCTCTTCGAGTTTGACCCCTATTATGGCGCAGGTATCCCTATGAACTCCCCCACCATTTTATCCTTTAGGAATTTGCTCCATTTTGTGCAGGAACGGGCCTCCCACCTGCGAGGCCTGGACCTGAGCGATACCAAAATCACCCCCGGAACCCTAGCCACTCTGGGCCAAGTGGACGGTCTGCATCTGGAGAAACTAGTCTTGCAGGGTTGCCGAGAGCTGACTGATGACTCTGTGGTCACCTTATGCCGCCTACAACCTGGTCTGACCACCCTGAACATTGATGGCTGCCCAGAGCTGGGTGACACGGCGGTGGTGGCAATCTGCCAGGGAATGCCCCGCCTGCGGCATTTGCAAATAGGTCGGTTGCAGCAGCTTACAGACGATGGCCTCTCAGCTCTGGGCCGCCTGCGGGAGCTGCAGATCCTGGATATGGCGGAGTGCTGCCTCATCTGTGGGGAGGGGCTTACTCGAGCTCTGGGTGCTGAGAAGATCCTGCCTCCCATCACCACCCTCAATTTGGCCTATTGTGCTCTTGTCAAAGTAAGTGACCTAAAGCATGGCATTCTGGGGTGAGGGGAAGAAAGGAAGGGGGAAGGGAGGGAAGGAAGGATGAGGAGAGGTAGGGAGGGAAGGCTTAAGGGAGGGAGGGAAGGAAGGACGAAGGGAGAGAGGGGGCAACCAGCACAGCTGTGACCTGGGATGATAGGTCAGGCCCTGGCCCAAACCTCACATCCTTGTCAGACAGGGCCCCAGCCCTCCTGACCCCACTGCCCATTTAGGGTGGGGTTTGGAAAGTAAGGGAAGAACCAGGCTGGTGCGAGGGCAGATTAGGTGAAGCGATGGGTATCGGAGTGGACGGGAAGGGCTCTGTTACTCAGAGGGCCTGCTCTCCATCTTCTCTGAAACCCAAACAGTAGGAATAGCAGGCCAAAGATAAAGTAGGAGGGGTTGTTGAGAGACAGAGACATGACCTGCTGGCCATGATGGGTTTGAAGCTGCGGGTGGCCGGTAATCTTAGAGATCTCTAATGAGAGACTCCCCCCAACACACACCACCATCATTCCCTCCCGCCTCGTGCTGGGTCAGCAGACCTCTAATCACACCATCTTGCTGGGAGGGTGGGAGGAAGGGAGGGAGTCAAACTCCATGGGTCTCATGGTGCCCTGATGGTATTTTGCAATTCTGCAAACCAGGCTGCTCTCACTATTTTCTCCTTTCTTCCTCCCTCCAGGATGTAAGCGTGCTCCCGCTGGTCAGTCTGTTAAGCCGCACCCTGCGCATGCTAGACTTATCCTTATGCACAACTCTCACCAATAAGAGCCTGTGTGCCATTTTCACCCAGCTGCCCAAACTGAAAAGTCTGCATATGGCCTGGTGTAAAGAAATCACTGACTGGGGACTTCTAGGCCTCTTGGAGTACAGTAGTTCTAAAATTCAAGACCAGAAGAGAGAGGTAGGGACTTCAGGATGGCTGGGCCCTGGGTTGGGGACTGAAATCAGTATGCCCATAGAGTCAGGAGCTGCCTTCCGGATGCAGGCCTGGTGGAAGAGGGACCACACCGTTCCAGGTGTTGGGTCAGACCAGGCTGTCCAAACTCTCTGGGGGGATCCTAGGGTCTGGCAGGAACTGAACCCGAGAGCACCTGAGCTGCCCCCCTCACCCCACCCCCATCCCCAACCCATATACCTACCTGCCCAAAGTTCAGGAATTTGGGGAACATGGGCTTCTTCCTCCCCCAGCCTCTCCTGGAGCCCTGGCCATCTCCTAATCTCTCTGCTGAATCTGAAGAGGCCAGTACTTCACAAGGAGTATGCTACACCTCCATCTCCTGCCTGAGAGTCCTTCAAGAACTGGATCTTACAGCTTGCTGCAAGCTGACCAACACCAGCCTGACCATGGTACTGGAGGATTGAGTGGGAGATGGGGGGAGAGGTTTGGGGACCCGTGTGGGCCTAGGGCAGTCAGCCAGGGAGGGGATGAGGAACGGGTCCTGAAGCTGCCCAGAGTGCCGGGACAGAGGTCTGAGTTACGGGGCTCATGTCCCCAAGCCTGAGAAGCAATGGGAGCTACAGAGGGAAAGACAGGAAGGGCCCCCTAGGACTCGACCACCCTTCCCACACAGCTCCACTTCACCAAATAATTTCCCTGCCCCCCACCCCCAGGAGGATGCTGTCTGGGTTATAAAGGGTGGTTTCAAGGGTCATTTTCACCCTACCGGAGGGCTGACTCTTCTACCTCCCCTGGCAGGTGATAAAATTCCCACAGCTGAGAAAGTTGACTTTAAGCATGATCCCTCAGCTGACGGACGCAGCTCTGGTGGCCATAGCCCAGGGCTGCCCCGCCCTGGAGCAGTTGACCCTGCGTCACTGCCGCCAGCTGAGCGATGCCGGCTGGATAGAGGCCGCTGGCTTCCTGCCCAGACTGCATTGCCTCAACATCTCTGGCTGCAGTCAGCTCACTGAAAAGTAAGTGACCGGGCGGGGCTGGGGGGGCGGGGGGGAGGTTGGGGAAGGGAGGAGCACGTTCTGGTTGAGTAGGGTAGTACACTGACCTGCTCTCTTCCACAGGACACTGAGTGCTCTCAGCAGCTCCTGCCGGCAGCTAAAGGTGCTAGACGTGTCCCTTTGCGAGGGCATCCAGCTGGCAGCTATTGAACGCCTGAGGGCCCAGCTGCCCTTGGTGACCTGGGTCTACTCACACTTCATGGGTGCAAATGAGCTAAAATCTTACTAAACAGCTCCCCTGGGAGCCACCATACCTCACAGCTAAAGGACTCCATCCGGCCTTTTCCTATCTTGGGCCCTTTAGCGGGTTTGGGGTCTGAGGGAACTAGGAAAGAAAGCCTTAAGCAGCCCCAGTTGCTGTCTCCTTCCTTCTCCCCTCTCCACCCCAATTCCTTCCAGAAACTTTCAGCCTCAAGCCCCAAGTCGCCTCCAACATCCACAAATGCTGCCTCAGCCCAGTCCCAGGGCACCGATGAGACCTCAACAGTCAGTCTACCAGCACAGGAGGAGGGCTTCCCTGACTGCCTCTCCCCGGGCTGGGCTGGCCGCTCTGAGCCCTTCAGTCCCGTCCGAATGGAGGGTAGAATCAGGGCTTGTTAGACTGGGGGCCTGTGCAGCCCTTTCTATGCTCAACACGCACAGCCTTCTATGCCTCATTCCTCCCATAAGGCCCCCTGACAGTCTTGTTCACCAGCTGGCTACTAGCCACCCTCCACGTGGGGAAATCACCCCATGGGCTCCTGATGTCTGAACCGCCTGACACTCACGTGTGTGTGTCCCAGCCCAGCCTCCTGTTTAGAGGTTCCCCAAATGGGGATCTGGGTATTTAGAGCATTTTCCTCTCCAATACTCCCACCAGCCCACACGCACACCACCCCCACCCGGCCCCAATCAGGGGAAACACTTGGAAACCAAGTTCCACGTTTAACACTTTTTCCAAATGAAATCTTCATTCGCACACTCCCAAGCCTTCAGATAGGATCTAGAGGAGGCAGGGATGACAGAAAGGCAAGTTGTCCTACCAGGTGGTCCCAAAGCTAACTCTAGCTATGGGGCTTAGCTGCTTCCACTCCATGAGATGAAGTCGGATAAGCATCGCCTCACGTCACTCCAGGGCCCCAGCCCCCTGTTAGGTGTGGCATACGCTTTCTTGGGGGCAGGACCCCTAAATCTCTGCCCTTCGCAGAGCTGAGACCCCAAGAGAGGAGGTTTCAGAAGCAGAGAAGTGGCTTGAATCCGGATAGACACCCTGAAGCTCACTGCAACACTGGCCCCACCGTGGGCCATGTGCCTCTCCCTCCACAGAGCCACGTAAGCCTTCCTAGCAATCCCCTCCGTCTCGCCTGAAGTCCTCCTGAGCATGACAAACACTTGCGTTCAGACTCTTTTGCACAGAGATGCAGGTGTGTGTGTTCATGCTCACACAGGTGTGCGCGCCCTGGGCACAGACCTCTTTATTCCTGAGCTAGAAGCCACTGTATCTGGGTAGCAGCATCCCCCACAGTGAGACACTGATCTTGCGCTCCTGTGGGTTAGGGGCCAAAGGAGCCCCTATTATGATTATTACAGTCAAATCAAGCCATTGCCCTCCACCAATGAATTCCCCTCATTCTCCCTGGCGTGTGCAGCCCAGTGGGGCCATAAGACGAGGGCAATATCAGGAGAGACCTTGGGGTCTCTGTTCCTTTCCCCACTCTCCACCCATCCCCTCAAGGCTCGGCCACGCCGGAGTCACAGCAGAAGTTGAAGTTGCTGGGTGGTGGAGGCACGGGGGGCGGCCTGTCCGGGATGGGCACAGCTTCCAGTTCCAGCAGCTGCAGTTTCGTCTCCATGGCCAGGAGCAACTCCAGGTCCATTCGCGTCTGCTCGCTACTCATGGGGTTACCCAGCAGGGCATTGAGCCCATCCATCCAAAGGTGGAACTGTGGGGTCAGGGCTAGGTTGAGAGTGGGGCCTGGAGGCCCCCGAATATCCCACTGCTTCATCCTCTGCCTGCCCACTTGCTGTTCTTGCCTAACCCATCTGCCTCTCCCGCCCCCCATCATCCTCCTGTCTCCATCGCCCCAACTTTCAATCTCACTTGGTGCCATTCTCTCCCCTTCCAGACCCAAGGCTCTTCCCACTTGCCCAGATAGCCCCTCATTGCAGGTGCTATCAGCCAACCGACCCCCCTCTCCCACTCAGCTGGGCCTGGAGCTCACCTCTCGCTTGGAGGGAGCGATGAAATTGAGATAGGCTGTCTCCTCCTCCCCCAGGTCATAGCCGACAGAGAAGGCTAGTTCCCAGACGTCCTGCAGGGAGCACAGGGGACTGCAGTCAGGTGTGGCCCTGGAGGGGTGGGGTGTCATGAGGGGTGGGAGGAGGGACCCCAGCTGAGGGTGGTCTTGGGGGGAATGGGGGGAAAGGTGGAATCGGGACACCAAAGGGGTACTACTGAAATGGCATTTAGAAGGGAGTGGAGACCAAGAAGCTGGAGCGACAGACAGACAGGTCTCGACCCAATCTGTCCTGGGAGGACAGAGCGAAGGCTGTCTGCCCATATCCCTACCCTTCCCATTCAGAGTCCCAGCTTGAGGGGACATTGGGACACGTCAGCGGGGAAGGGCACACCCAGCCTCTCTGTCCCAAACTCACCTTGTTCTGCTTCCCGGAGCCCTTCTCCCGGACATGGGGACAGTCCCTGCCCACGAGCAGTGCACGCATTTCTGCTACAGGGACTGTGGGAGATACAGGTTCGAATGAGGATCACAAATCTCACTTAGGTGAAAGCTGGGTGGGGTTGGGAGGGATGGGAGGGAGTGCGTTGAAGTAGTGCAGGGAGAAGAGATGGGAAAGGAAGGGAGGAGCTGAAGTCAGGGCAGCGGGAAGAAGCTTAATCCACCCTCTGGTGGGAGGGCTCTTGGTCAAAGGAGGCAGGGGAACCTTGCCCCCTGCCCCCTCGGCCTCTCACGTTTTTCCGGTAGGCTCTCGGCAGTAGGCTGGCTCAAGCCCTCCTCCACGTCTCCATAGTGTAATATCTTGTGGTTGGGAGACAAGCAGCAGAACCAAAGTTTGTCTGGAGGAGCAAAGTCAGGGGGAGAGGAGATTAGCGAGCGGGCACTGACCTTCACTGCCCCCTCTCCACTGACTCCTGACCCTCTCGTTAAACCCTAACTTAACCCAACCCCATCCCCACCCCACCCCACCGCACTGACCCTGCCTCCTCCGGCTGCTGACTTTGCGGAAGAGCGTCCCCTCACAAAGCTGCAGCAACCGCTGCTGACGGATCAGCTCCAGGAGATCTGGCTTCAGCTTTTCACGCAGCTCCCTGGATGGATGAGGAGGTGGGGAGGCGGGGCTCAGTAGATCCCAGGGGACAGAAGGATAAGGCACTCCACCAATGTGAAAGGATGGGGAGGGGAGGCCCTCAGAGTACAAAGCAATGAGGCGTGGATGGGGAAGGGGCTCTCGGGGCACAAGGGGAAAAAGGATAATAATCATAATAATAATGTTGGTATTTGTTAAGTGTTTACTATGTGCAGAGCACTGTTCTAAGCGCTGGGGTAGATACAGGGTAATCAGGTTGTCCCACATGAGGCTCACAGTCTTAATCCCCATTTTACAGATGAGGGAACTGAGGCCCAGAGAAGTGAAGTGACTTGTCCACAGTCACACAGCTGACAAGTGGCAGAGCTGGGATTCGAACCCATGACCTCTGACTCCCAAGCCCGTGCTCTTTCCACTGAGCCACGCTGCTTCCGTGGACACTTGGTGGGGGCCCCTGGGAGTAGGAGACACTGGGGGCAGGGGAGGCAGCTTGGCGGATAGGAAGGCGATGGGGTTGGGGTACTGACCTCCTTCCTCCTAGCACCCTGTGGGATCCCCTCCTGCCCCTGCCTTTTCTACTTTCCCGCCCGCCACTTGAGCTCACAGGATAGGTGGGGCCAGGGTGCCCTCCTGGCTGAGTCTCTCCGTCTGCCGCAGCCGTAGCACCTCCCCGTAGCTCAGGGCGTTCACCTTGGAGCGGAACAGCTCCAGCGAGCTCGGCCTCTGAGCCAGCACCCGGCTCAGCTGCTCTCGCACCACCTGCAGCACCTGCCCTGGGCACAGACCCCCTCAATTCCTCAGTGGCAGACCCAGGCATCGTGCCACCTTTAGTGCCAGCCTTCCCCTGGGGTACGGTGGCCCCTGACACCCAAAGAGCCGCCCGGCCCGATTCACCCTCCACCCCTAGGCCTCTCCCGACTCCCCACCTTGTCAAAGTCCTCCTGAGTGGCTCGCATCTCCTTCCAGGTCTTGTTAAGCAGCTGGATGCAGACACAGAAGAGTTCGTGGAAGGTGTGATCCTGCCCAAAGAACAGCGGGGAGAAGTCCTGGGCTGTCTCTGAGTCTAAAGGGGCCAAAGAGACAGAAACAGATCAGTGAGGGCAGAGAAAAGGACCTACCACCCCAAGACCTGGGGGAAGGGATCAGGGCAGGCACCTCAGGACCGTGGCTCCCAACCCAGCTCTCGGGGCAAAGACAAACAGAAATGGGGTGAAGGGGTCACTCTGGGGTCTGAGGAAAATGGGGGCCCCAACCCTAGTGGGGAAGTTCAGGTGCACACTCTCACTCACAGGGCTCCCCGACATGCAGCAGCTCACACAGCAACGCAGTCAACTGGATACTGCTCCGGGCAAAGGGGCATTCGTGTTTGTCCTCACGGCTGCTATTCTCCAGCACAAACTGGAAAAGAATCGCAGCCTCCAGCCCCCCTCCCCCTCCTCCGGCCCCTCCCCGGCACTCCAGGGGACCAAGGGGTTGGGGTGGCACTGACCCGGCTGTAGGCATTAGGCGCGTGGCGGGCAAAGTAGAGCATGTTGTCCAGGGCCAGCAGACCAGGGGGCACACGTTCCAGATCCTGAGCAGGATTGCTGTTCTGGTT
Source organism: Ornithorhynchus anatinus (assembly GCF_004115215.2). Taxonomy (NCBI): domain Eukaryota; kingdom Metazoa; phylum Chordata; class Mammalia; order Monotremata; family Ornithorhynchidae; genus Ornithorhynchus; species Ornithorhynchus anatinus. The sequence goes on along the minus strand of NC_041749.1, from coordinate 80,280,250 downwards.
GGGGAGAGGAAGGTCAGGGCCCTTTGCAGAGGCAGCCGGCTCTCAACAGGGAAGCCTGTGGGAAGGGAAGGGGGCCTGGGGGAGAGAGGCTCAGAGGTATAAGTGAGCACGGGCAGGACAGGATCAAGGAAGACCACGGGGAGGGTCCTTAGAGGTAAAATGTACAGAGTGGTAAGTGGGAGGCAGGAAGGAGAAGGACTGGAGGAAGAGGGGGAGGACCCTGCACTGGGTGTGGGTGTGCGTGGCAGGGGAGGAGCAAGGGTGGGGCGACTCACAGAAAAGCCCAGTTTGCGGAACTCGCGAGCACAGAGGGACTGTCGGCGCTCAGTATTGAGTCCCCCTGTGGGGGACCCCCCATCTGGCTCAAAAGCAGCCAGGCGCAGGGACTGAAGCTGCTCTCGCTGCTCCTAGAAGAGGGGTTGGGAAGGTCAGAACGACAGGTCAGGAACCTCCCTCCACCCTGAGAGCCCAGCCCGACGGGGAAAATCTTTGAGCCCCTGGCCGCAGATCCTACTCTGTCCTCCCCCACCTCCCCCGCCCCCTTCTCAGGGGCCCACCCCCACCTTCCTGGTCCCACCTGGCTGAAGGGATCGATAGGCGTCTGCATGCGTGGCTTCAACACCTCCAGACTCAGAGCCTGCAGCACATACAAGTGATGGGCCATCTCTGCCCCCAGGGGTGCCGAGCTGTGGATGATATTCTGGGTGGGGACAGACAGGGAGGTCCAACCTCGGTCAGGTCTCCAGCCCAGGCTTCAGGAACTGAACTCAGACAAAGGATGACTCAGGGTTAGGCAGGGCTGGGTGGCCAACAGAATAGGGTCGGGTGTGGTACTCAAGATGGATTTGGTGGGGGTCAGGTGCCTCGCTGGGCGTCATCCTTCTGGGTCCTCCTGCTCCCCCTCTTCCCGGGCCCTGGCTCCCACCTTTTGGATGTACAGGCGAAGGTTCTTCTGCCACAGGTCGTCCAACATGATCTAGGGGACAGTTGGGGATTGGGTCACGGAGGCTGGGAAACCGAGGCCTCCACCCCAACAGGATCTGCTCCCGGTGCTCCCGGTGTTCTGCTCCCAGCCCTGCCCAATCCTCGTCCCCTGTCCCCCCCATTCTCCTGCCTGCCCGCCCCCCCCCCCCCAACCCATCTAGACCCTCACCTTGCGCTCAGGGACAGTGACCCCCAGCAGCAGTGCCGTGAGCAGTGCCATGGCCTTGGTCTGCAGCTGTTGGTTAATCCTGAGACCAGGGATGGACAGTAGTGACCAGAGACTCGCTTGACTCGGCGTCCCCGCTCCCCCGCCCCAGCAACCCTAGCTGAACCTCTTCTGGCTCCGCTCTCCCAACCCCTGGAAGAGGGCTCTTACACCTGCAGGTGGGTGAGCAGTCTATCCACAGGGATCTCGTTCTTGACTATCTGGCCCAATACAGAGCTGTTCAGAACCACATTCTCCAGCAACCCCAGTGCCAGCTGATGCACCGATACATCCATTAGGTTCATATTCACATAGCTAGTCACCTAGGGGAGAAGCCGGGGAAGGGCAGAAAAGGGACACAAGGGATGGAATGAAAAGGTGAAAATTAGAGGTGGGAGCTGGGGGTGGGGAGCCTCTCCCCATCTCCTGCTCTTCACACCTCCCCCCAACTCCCATACCTTTCTGACCAAGGACGGGTTGAGCGTCTCCCAGGACACCACACCATGCTCCATGAGCTCCGAGAAGGCCCGCAGCGCCAGAGCCAGCACTTCACCCAGGCTGACACAAAGAAATCACCCCCAAAGTCAGAGAAGCCCCACACCCCGTGCTCACACCCCATCCATCCCACCCCACTCCACCGATAACCCTTTGAGACCCCTCCCTCCAGGAGAAGTTCCAGCAGCACCCTCGCCTCCGACCCCGCTCGCCACCCCTGCTCCCGTCCCAGTCCTTGCTCACTCGTCACCATGCTCCACGATGAGTTCAAGCTTCTGCAGCCCGTCCCGACTGATGAACTCCCGGGCAAAGGTGAGGTCAGGGGCCAGGGCTGCAAGTCGCCGCAGCAGCGGGCGCCGCCCCTCCTGGCCCCCAGCCTGCAGCCCACCCAGCAGCTGTTCCACCTCCTGCTCCTGGAACGAGAGCCGGAGTGGAGGCCCAGAGCGGAGGAGACGTCGGAACCGGCAGGAATGGCCCCGTTGGTGCGGAGGGACGCTCCACTGGCTAGATCAGAGACTGGAAGAGACTTTCTTTTCTGGGGGCCCTCGACGGGGTGGGGTGGGAGCAGCTCAGAATCAGAAACCTATACCCGGGACACCCCAGCATGAACATTTGAGCAGGGGAGGAGAGGCGAGGCTGACTTTGAGCCAAGGAATGATAATAATGACGACTAACTGGGGAGTTTGTTAAGCGCTTCCTCTGTGCCAAGCACTGTACTAAGCACTGGGGTCGATACAAGATCATCAGGTCCCATATGGGGCTCACAGTCAAAGTAGGAAGGACAACAGGCATTGAATCCTCATTCTGCACATGAGGGATTTGAGGCCTAGAGAAGTTAAGTGACTTGCCTAAGGTCTCGCAGCAGGTAAGTGGCGGAGTCGGGATTAGAACCCAGGCCCGGACTCTTTCCACTAGGCCACGCTGCTTCTCTGGAAGCTCCTCTGCTTCCACATGCCCCTCTTCTAACTGGTTCCAAGCAGTTTCTCATTTGCCCCAAGCTCTAAGTCAGGAGTTACTTTGGAGAGCCAGATGCAGCCCAGAGAGCCACCCAGATGGAACCTGACCCACCAGGCTTTCTCCCAGGAGCCCAGGGGCCAGGGGGGAAGGGGGTGACAATCTGACCCTGCATATGGGGAAGGTGGCAAGGAGTGGAGAGCCAAGTGGAAAGGCCCAGCTGGGGGAGGTAGTGGGGCTGGAGTTTCGGGAATGGACTAGGTTGTCCATACCAGAGCGTTGCTGAGGCAAAAGGAAAGCAGAGTGTCCTAGGGAGGGGCTGAGACTCAGGGAGGAGCAGGAAGCAGCGAGTGTACGAAGCAGGGAGGGGAGCGGAGCTCTGTGCCGGAGGGAGCTAGGACAGAAAGGGAGGGAAAAGCAGGAAGAGAAAGAGGAGAGGGGAGGAGCTGCGATGGGATGATGGCGGGAGGGTCCTTACCGGGGAGGGTTTGAGGCAGAGGATACTCCCGTTCTTGATCTCCCCTCGGTTCTGGGGGCAGACAGAGCTGGGGTGAGGGTAGGTGGCAGATCGGGCCCGGTTCGGCCCCCACCGAAGAAGAAAGGGCAACTGGAGCCGTCGTGCCCAAGGTGGCCTCCCACCCTTCGGTCAGAGTACCGAGGATCCAGTGGGGAAAGGACTTCCGGGTTTCAACACTGTAGCACCGAGGTGAGGACAGAAGGGATGGGGGAGAGACAAGGGGGGGCTGGGCTGCGGGATGGGGGACAAGTGCAGGATCTGGGGGTGCCTGAAAGGTTGGGAATAGCGTCCTCACATTCTCCGTGACGTAGCGCCGGTGACCGTCGGCATGCTGCAGGGCATAGTGTTCCCAATCGCTCAGGTTCCACCTGCCACGGGAAGAGGGGAGCGAGGGAGACACACTCGGACTGGCTGCCCTATCCCCACCTACTCACTACACCACCACCGCCACCCTCTCCCTGGGTCCCCGCCACTCACTTGGCGCACAGCTCTTTCAGGACTGCAGTCAAGGGCTTGGCCTGGAAACAGAAGGGTGAGTCACCAGGATCCCAAGGTCTCCTTCCCCTAGGGGTCGGGCCCAACACAGGGGGCAGGGGGGAGGGGAGGGGGCCGTCGGGGGCAGCAGGGTGTCCGGGGTGGGGGCAGGGGGAGAGAGGGGCGGCCTGGTCTGGGCAGGCCCTGCTGGGAGCCCGGGAAGGTTCGGCGAAGGTGTCGGGAGGGGGAAACGCGGGGCAAGAGAACAGGGAGGAAGGGCGAGTACCTGGTCCAGCTCGATGAGCTGCGGGTTGGCCCCCTCCAGCTCGATGGCGATTTTCACTACATCCCGGGGGGGCGCCATGGTCTACAGCGGGGACACGGTCGGGGGCACTCAGGGAGGGGGACGAGGGTGGGGAAGGGAAGCGGGACGGGACGGGACGGTTGGGGGTGGGGCGGGGCATCGGCGGCCACATTCCTGAGGCGAGCGCCGACAGGTCTCAACCTCCTGTCCGCCTCGGGACACAAGGGGCCGGGCCCGGGCCCAGAGGGGCCTGGCGAGATGTCGGAAGCGCCCCCTCCGCCCCCAGTGTACGGGGGTGACAGGGGACTCTACCAACCTGTTTCGGGAGCACCCCCCTTGGAGAAGGTAAGAGGAAGAGAGAGTTGCGGGCCCGTCCTGGGAGTCCTTGGGGCCGGCTCTCCTGCCCTCCCCCCCCCCCCCCCCCGAGCTCACCGGCAACGCCGCGCTCCCCGCTCGCCCTGGGCTTCCCTAGGGAGCGGCCGAGCAGTTCCGGGTAGGGATCCCGAGGGACGGAGGAAGGGAGGGACCGGTGGCCCCGCCCCCAACAACCTGGCCGGGCCCCGCCCCTGCTCACGGGATCGGGTGGCCGGGGTAGGTGAGAAAGGGAGCGGGCAAAGAGCCGTCGGTGTCCCCGATCTGCTCTTCCAACGCAGGGTCTTCCGAGCAGAAGCTGGAAGGCCGGCTCTGGCTCCGTCTCGCAGGCGGTCCTCCCCGCACACGCTGAGAGTTGGGATCCCCTGCTTCCTCCCAGACCAGAATGAACAGCGGTGGGGCTGCCCCAGCTGCCCTCTCCCGCCACGCCACCCTTCCAAAGAGGGGGCTGGGGGAGGAAGGAAAGACTCAGTGACTAAAACAGGGCTCCGAAAGGCTTTTTATTCACTCAACGCTGTACAAATAATACAGGCAAATTCCTTTTGCTGCAAAAAGTATAAAAATAATCTTTATATAGGAATCCACATTCCTGTAAATCTCTTCCTAAATATTTTCTCCAAACATCGTCTGATGGCAAACAAAGAGCAAACGAGGGTGCTAAAGACAATATGCACAGGGACTCCGGTGGTCCAGCTCTGCACGAGGTCTATGGAGTGGCGGTGATCGGGGTGGGGGCGGGCAGCTCAAGGCCGGGGCCCGCCCCTGGGGAGGACATGAGAGCGGAGGGGCCGCGGGAAACCAAAGTAGCGATAGTGGCTCGAAGTAGGGTGCGGGGGGGGGGGAGGTGTGTGTGCGGGATGAGAGCCCTTTTCCGGCAGCGGATCACCCTGAAGGCGCGGTGCTATGCCCACTGACCTCGGCCCTTTCAAGTAAGTTGGCCAGGTCTGAGGGGAGCCCAGCCCCAAACCCTGTACCTCCCTTTACTTAAGTTTCTACACTGTACTTCCCAAGCACTTGGTACAGTGCTCTGCACACAGTAAGCGCTCAATAAATACGATTGATTGAATGAATGAATCCCTGCCCGACACTTGGGGGGGTGGGGGCACGCTACTGCATTGGGGTGGAGGCTGGTACGAGAAGTGTTGAGCCACCCTAAATGGAGGTGCCATGCACCTGGCCCTAGGAAGCCCAGAGAGGTATGTGGCAAAGACTTTGGCTACAGGGAGGAAAGGGATGGGGGCAGGGGGAGGAAGAGCTGGATCTGGACCTAGGCCCTGGAAGAAAACAAAAGGGCCCAAGCCAGAGGGGAAGACAAATCTGTACCCTAAATGTGCAGTGAGGGAGGGAAAGGGAAGAGGACCTGCTGAGCTGGCATCAGTCTGTGACTCTGGTTTCAGGCCCTTCAGTGTAGCCAGCCGGGGTGGGAGGTTGGGGGAGGCACAGGCTGGGTAGGGGGTGGGCCCTTTCTCCAGGTCAAACAGTTTGTGCTCACGCAGCCCCAGCAGGCTGGAGTCAGAGGTTGAGGACGGGCACATCGAAGAGGTCGCAGACCCCCTCATTTTCATCTAGGTTGTAGACATAGTCGTGGTCTCCGGGGGGCGGGGAGAGGCGGAGCAGAGGAGCAAATACTAAGGGAGAGAGTTTTGGGGGGGGGAGGGGAGGGGAACCACGTCACACTGCAGGGACCTCCACAGTATGGCTCACCCTGGTTTTGGCCTGGGAGCAGCACCCAACCCTTCCGCCCCCGGGGGTCCCCAAGGACCCATTCTTGGGGAAATTGTCCCCGAGGGCACTGCCCAAGAGGAGCCGGGGGTCTCCCATGGGACTAACTCCTCCAACCCCTTCTCTAATGCAGAGACTCAACCCTTCCCTGCTTGCTACCCACCTTCTGAGGACATCAGTTCCTCCAGCAGATCAGAGCTCATGCATTCTGCAGAAACAAAGTAAGGTCAGAGAAGCCTTGGGCAGGGAGCAGGGCTCATGACTTCTGGCCTGTGGCACCACCACCCCCAACCCCAGGGGGGAAGGGAGGTTGGGGAGACCCCACCACAGTCACTGCCCCTCTCTGTCCCCATTTCGACATGGTTCTGGGCCCAGTGCAACCCTGAGTTTGCCCAGAAACTCAGGTCCCATGGTCCAGGTGACAGCCATGGCCCCTGCTCCGGGAAGCCCCAAGCTGGCTCCTTCAGCATTCCCAGAAGCTCAGATGTCGAGGCCGAAGGGAAGCGGGGCTGTTACCACGCAATGAGCCCAAGTGGGGCTAGAGGTGAGATCTCAGAACCCCATGCCGAGGAGGCAAGGCACACAGCTCTGGACTCAGGAACCTACCCGGAGCAGATACGGAGGAGTGAAGAGGAGAGGTAGATGTGTGTGAGTGAATTAATTAGAACCACTGGGGGGTGGGGGGGTGGGGCGGGATGGAGGTAAAGGTCAGACACACGATTCAAGGTTTTTAAAAAATGGGAGCTACACCAGGCACCGCCACACTCGCTGCCCAGCTGCGCAGGGCTAGGTTGACTCTCACATGGAAAGGGGCTGGCACTGCCCAATTTCCTCTGCCAGTCACCACCTGAACCAATGTAAGGCAAGAGCGGAGTGAGCAGGGGCCAGATCCAAGTCTTCCTCCTAGAAGGAAGAGGCCCAATCCCAGTGGAATTGATGAGGGGGTGGGACCCGGCCCTCGGGCTCAGACTTGGCCAGGGCCATTTAACTGGGAGGATGGGTGGGAGCGGGTGAGCTGGCTGGCCTACCTCTGGTTGGATCAAACATCTCCGACAGCTCTTTGGGGAGTTCCAGTACTGAAAGCACAGGGACATCACTGTCAGCGCTCAGGCTCAAGCCAGAGGGAGCTGGCGGGGGTGGGGGGGAGGGGGCGCGCGTCCTCTGGCCCACCTCTGGTCTCCTGCCCCACCTTCAACCCCAAATCTGCAGTTCCACCTCTGGGTCGCACCCCTTGCTCCCCCAACTTTGAGCCTCAGTCCGAACTCTCCCACCCCATTAGATCGCTAGATCCTCCCCACTGCCTCTTTCCAACTCCACCATCCCCGGAATCCAGCAGACAGCACCTTCCTCTCTTTATCCAGGCCCCGTAGCTAATCAAGATCTAGTCCCAAACCACACCTTTTTGAATTTGGAGTCACACTCGCCCACCCGCCCCCTGCCGTCGCACCTTGTCCTCGATACCCTTCAATGTCTCTTGCTTCCAATGTAGACTGTAAGCTCCTTGTGGACAGGGAACATGTCTACTGACTTTGTCGTACTGTAGAGTCCTGAGTGCTTAATACAGGGCTCTGCACACAGTAAGCACTCAATAAATACCATTGATTAATTCCACCCATCTCTGCTGGGGCTCTGACTAGGAATCAACATTGGCGGTGACAGCTGACTGCCTCCCTGTAGGCTGCCCCCGCCCCCCGCCCCGCGTCCTACCGTGGCGGGGACAGTGGGGAAGAGAAGAGAGCGGGACGGGACAGGGCACATCTTTCCAAGTGCCTTGGTCTCGGCCCCTATTTTCTAGCAGCCACATTGGCATTTGGGCTGTTCCAAACCTAAAGCATAAGAGCATAAGACACTCTCCCCGAGGAACATCCTCCTCTGCCCCACCCTGTTCCACCCTGGAGCAAGGCCCACCATGTGACTCACAAGGCAGACACCCTAATTGCACCCCCTACCCCTCCCCTTTCTCTTACCCTCCCATAGGTTGAGGGAGGGTATGGGGAGCAGGCTCTGGATACCCTGAGCCAGCCAACCGGCAGCCAGCCACCCACTCACCCAGCTCAGAAGACAGCTCACTGGTGGGCCAGCCCTCCTTGGCTCCCCGCGACGGTGAGGCATGGCTCACTCCCCCAGCTTGTGCAGCACACTAACCTCACACCGTGCTCCTATAACCCACCCAGAGTCCGACCGTCTGGGGGTACGTGAGGCTCACTGCTCTTGGTGGGAAGCGAATGGACGAATCCCTAGTCTTTCCCCAACCCTCCTTTCTTGGGGCTTTGCTTTGACTGGTTTTTCATTCCCCAACAGGTCTGGGGAATGGAGAGACTGTCCCCATGGGGCGGTAGAGCAAATTAATGCTCAGTAGGTGAATGCCCTGCCACGGGAGCAGCATCAACTCCCACTCCCAGCACCCACCCCAGCCGGGCCCTCGCTCTGACCTTCTCAGAAGTTCCCAGGGTCCCTATGCAAGGGTTCTGCTCCCCTTCAGGAGGTCTGGCTCCCGAGAGCTGACACTATTCCAGCCATGGCCAGAGGGGAGACGGAGGGCCCCCGGCACGGTCCCATCCCCATTTGAGGGGTACTCACTCTCCGTGGGATCCGGTTTGATAGGTTCGAAGGAGGTAGATGGGTGGGGCAGGACAGAGCTGCTGTCCAGTGAGGCAGACGATTCCAAAGGCTGCGGATCCAGAGGGGTGAGTGTGCTCCCATCCTTGGCATCGGCCCCAGAGCCGCTGCACTCTATGAAAACACACACACATACACACACGTGTCAGTTTAGGGATAGGAGTCGCTCTACTGGGGTGAGTCAGATCCCCGCTCCCCAAAAAGTAACCCCTCTCCAGGGAAGAGAAGAGCTTCTTATAGGATGAAAGCCAAAGGGCCCACTGCTCCTCTCTGGCTTCCTCAGCTTGCCGCCCCACCCTCGGTCAGCCCCCCTGACCCAACTCCCTCATAATAATAATAATCGTAATTGTGATATTTGTTAAGCGCTTACTATGTGCCAGGCACTGTGCTAAGCGCTGGGGTGGATACAAACAAATTGGGTTGGACAAAGTCCCTGTCCCTCGTGGGGCTCACATTCTCATCCACGCTGGCTGCCACCCCGGCCCACAGTGCCTCACCTGTGCCTGCTGTCGCTTGGCCAGCAGCACCGTGGACCTGGGTGCTGGTGGCCGTGGGGGTGGAGGCCCGGGCACCACCAGGAATCGCAGCCTCCTGATCTGGGGGGATGGCCGGCTGGGGCGGGGGGGAAGGGACGGCCACAGGCTGGGACTGGACGAGGTCATCTGGGGGGGGGCACGGGCACCACGACGGGTGGGGAGCTCCAGGCATCCTTGTTGACCAGTAGCACTTCAATGGGCCCACTGGTACTCTTCAAGTGGATCTGGTATTTCTTCTGCCCGTTCGGGCCCTAAAGGAGCAGTTCCAACAGGGTTACCTGAGGCCCGGGGGAGAATGGTAGGGCCCTGCCTCTAGGATGGGGGCAGGCAAATCAGCTTGGCCAGAGGAAAGGTGATCATTTACAATTAATAATAATTACGGTATTTGTTAAGCACTTACTACATGCCAAGCTCCCCCTCAGGGTCGCATCTGGAGAGTTTCCAGTACTCTACCAGTCTCGAATACAGGCGGGAGAGTCAAGCAGTGGCCTATCCATTCCATTCCTAGCTTGGACAGCGGCTAGCGAGTGGAAGGCAATCTGCTATAAGTCAGAACTCACCTGTGCTGGGTAGCAGTGGCACGGGAGAGAGTCGAGGGCAGAGACTCAAGTTTACTGCGTGGAAGGAGGCAATGGTAAACCACTTCCGTATTTTTACCAAGAAAACTCTATGGATGCACTACCAGAACGAATGCAGATGGAGGTGGGGAGGTCTGGGAGTGATGTGTCCATGGCAACGCTATGGGTCAGAGACAACTCGATGGCATAAGAAAAAAAAATGCCAAGCACTAGGGTCAATACAAGATCATCAGGGACCATATGGGGCTCACAGTCAAAGTAGGAAAGAGAACAGGTATTGAATCCTCATTCTGCACATGAGGGAACTGAGGCCCAGAGAAGTTAAGTGACTTGCCCAAGGTCCCACAGTGGGTAAGTGGCGGAGCCAGAATTAGAACCCAGGCCCGGGCTCTTTTCACTAGTCCACGCTGCTTCTCTGGAAGCTTCTCTGCTTCCACATGCCCCTTTTCTAACTGGTTCCAAGCAGTTTCTTGTTTGCTCCAAGCTCTGAGTAAGTCAGGAGCTGCTCTGGAGAGCAAGATGCAGCCCAGAGAGCCACCCAAATGGAACCTGACCCACCAGGATTTCTCCCAGGAGCCTGGGGGTGGGGGTTACAATCTGACCCTGCTCACATGCCCATCTGACGAACAGGGACCCTACCCTGGGAGGTAGTGGGGTTGGCGTTTCGGAATGGACTAGGTTCCCTTGAGGCCCACAAAGGGCTGCACGTATCATCCCCCCAGCCACCACGGAAAGAACAGGGAGTCCTGGGGCAGGGAGTGCAGCCTCTTTCACCGATGATGATTCTTCCCTGATTCTAAGCGAGCGGCAGAGGCACTACAACAGCAAATAGATTAGGGCCATATCCTGCCCATCCCTCCTCCAGGATTACCAACCCCAAGAGTTCCGAGATCTCTTGGCTCTACCCCTAATCTCACTGGTAGGCCCTGGCAGTTCCTCCTCCTCGTGGCGGGAGGGGAGAGGGAGCTGTGTTCCAGTACCAATTCTTTTTGATGATTATGACGATGAAGATGATGGCCTCTGTTAAGAGCTTACCATGTGCCAAGCACTGTTCTAAGCGCTGGGGTAGATACAAGGTAATCAGGTTGTTCCACGTGGGGCTCACAGTCTTAATCCCCATTTTACAGATGAGGGAACTGAGGCACAGAGAAGTGACTTGCCCAAAGTCACACAGCTGACAAGTGGCGGAGCCACTTTTTCCTGCCCCACCCTGCTCCTGTCTTATCAAGCCGGGCAGCTGGCTCCCTCCCCAACCCCCAAGCACCCACCTCAGGGAAGGGCACCTCCAAGCTGGTCCCCGACGGGGCTCGGATGGCCAGAAGCGTGTCTCCTGGAAAACAAACAGAAAGTGACCGCTGCTCTGCAGAGAGCAGAGTCACAAGGAGGATCGCCCTCTGCCATGGGAATTTCCCTCTGCCCTGCCTCCTGCGCAGTTGTCCGGGCCAGACTACCGCCAGGGCGGGCAACCCTCGGCCTCCTTCCGGGAACAGCACCACGGGTTTCCTCAATAGGCTGGTACGTGGCGGGACAAGCTGTCACGTAACCGTAACCCCGGAGGTGGAGGGTGTGGGCAACCCAGAAGCTTGGAGTGGCAGCGACTAGCTGTTCAGAGACTAAACCAGGGACCACTTTGACCAGGGGCCCACATGCCCATCTGACGGACAGGGTGCTGGGAGCCCTTGGATGCCCAGAACTGGGCAGGTGCTGCTTGGCACACAGCCCTCTGTCCGCCGAAGCCACCGATCCAAGAGAGCCCTAGCATACTACCTCTCCTCAGCAGAACGGGAGACTGTCCATCCCAGAGACCAAAAGAGTCCAAGGCCACAGGAATGGGGCCCAAGTATGGATGACCCCTATTTCAGGGTAGTGCCAGAAGGTTGGGGGTGGGGGGAGGAAAAGAGGTGTCCTCCGACCCCTGTACTGAGGGCACACATCTGTCCCCACCCCAAACTTTCACACCTGCATGGCCTAAACTGAGCCCCAAGACTGCAGACCTCTACCCAGATCAGCGGGTCCGGTGTCAGCCATGCAATGCTTTTCTGGGGAGGAGAGAAGCTTTCACATGCAGGCCAGCACAGAGTTTTCCCTCCCAGTTAGAAGTCCAAAATGGGGGAGCACGGCTTGGCTTGAGGGTTGCCCCTAGGGCCCTCCCAATCCGTTTACACTTAAAAGTGGGGAGTCTGCCCTTTCAACCTTCCCCGCCACCATCTCCATCAATATGGTGCAGTAGTAGATCACTCAGGAGACCCCAAGGCCTCTCCTTGCCGGACCCAGTGCTCTCCAGGCTGCTCTGGACCAGAGTCCCCAGCACTCCCGGTGGGGTACGGAGGCGGCAGCGAGCGTTCTTGCCTCTCCCAGTGACACTCCAGGTGGCTCCAGGCCCCATGACATGGGGGGGAGCTCTACTCCACTGCCTGAGGGACAAGGACTGGGTCTGACCTGATTCTCTGGTACCTACCCCAGAGCTTAGTCCAACGCTAGGCATTGCTGTACTGCACTCTCCCAAGTGCTTACACTAATAATAATAATGTTGGTATTTGTTAAGCGCTTACTATGTGCCGAGCACTGTTCTAAGTGCTGGGGTAGAGTAATCAGGTTGTCCCACGTGAGGCTCACAGTCAATCCCCATTTTGCAGATGAGGGAACTGAGGCAAAGAGAAGTTAAGTGACTTGCCCACAGTCACACAGCTGACAAGTGGCAGAGCCGGGATTTGAACCCATGACCTCTGACTCCCAAGTCCGGGATCTTTCCACTGAGCCACACTGCTTCCCCCAACACTAGTTGCTTCCTACACTAGTGCTCTGCACACAGTAGATGCTCAATAAATACTGTGGAGTGACTGATTGGCACACAGTGGACACTCAACACCACCATTCTTATTTCCCTACAGCAGTCCCAGCCCTTCCCAATCCCTCCACCCCCCACCCCCCAAACAAGAGGCCAATCGATCTAGAGGAAGAGGAACTGAGGCCCAGAGGGGTCCCGACGGCCTGAGAGCAGACAGGGAAGGTGGAGGAAGGGGTTCTACCCAGCAGACAACACCCATCTGCCCTCCCCATTGCTCTGACTAGCACAACTTCCCTTTTCTTGGCTCCTTTTCCCATCCTCCAAGCCAGAGCAGACACCAAACGTAGGTGACGTGATAATCACTGATAAAACCAAACGGCAGAGAGATAACAGGTCCGCATTGCCTTAAGAAACCCAAACCAAAAATCAATGAGCCCAAAGCCAGGCCACCCCCATCCTTTGGCAGGTTAATATTTGTGGACTTAATATTAAGTTTTTACTGCAGGTTCAATAACACCGCTCTACCCATGGGTGTGTCTAGGCCAAGGTTCTTTCTTGCAGGCCCAGAAGTGTGGCGGGGGGGGGGAGGTGCTGAGCATGTGGGCCCCCAGATTCCCATGCTTGTCCCCCCGACCCCCTTGGAACTCTCCAAGCAGGTGATTAACTGTAGGGACTTTGTTAACAACCTATCTTGACTCCTCTACATCAGCCTCCTCACTGATCTCCTTATCTCCAGTCAATAATAATGTTGGTATTTGTTAAGCGCTTACTATGTGCCGAGCACTGTTCTAAGCGCTGGGGTAGACATAGGGGAATCAGGTTGTCCGACGTGGGGCTCACAGTCTTAATCCCCATTTTACAGATGAGGGAACTGAGGCACAGAGAAGTTAAGTGACTTGCCCACAGTCACACAGCCGACAAGTGGCAGAGCTGGGATTCGAACTCATGAGCCCTGACTCCAAAGCCCGTGCTCTTTCCACTGAGCCACGCTGCTTCTCCACTGTTAGCTGGTTCACTTCTCCAAAACACATCAGCCCACTCCTCTAGTACCTCCAATGGTCAACCATCCATCTCCGCATCAAGCGGGAACTCGCGCCCATCAGCTTTAAAGCATCAATCAACTTGCCCCCTCCTGTCCCACTACAACCCAGCTTGCACACTTTACTTCCCAAACCCCAAAGTACCGTGCCTTGCTCTCATCTCTCACTGTCACCCTCTTGCCCACACCCTCCCTGGAACCCTCCCCCATCACAGACCATCACTGTCCCAAACTTCAAAGCCCTTCCGAAATCATATCTCCTCTGGTAAGCCTTCACTGACTAACCTCTCATCTTCCCATACCCTCCCCGCCGTGGTGCCTATGGATGCTCATCCTGCCCCAAAGCTTCTTGGTTGCTTCTCCTATCTGTAAAGTTATTTTAATGCCCATCTCCCCCACTAGATTGCAAGCTCCTTGGAGGGAGGGATAGGGTCTACTTACTCCCCAAGTGCTTAGTACAGTGCTCGACCCCAAGCAGGTGCTCCATAAATCCCACTGATTGATGAGGGGCAAGAGGAAGCAAGCCCCCTCTCTCTCGGGAGGTAGGTCTCCCTGACTAGGTGCCGCCACCCCTGCCAGCCTGGTCCCCCGGAGCTTTCACAGGAGGTCGCTTTCGCCCCGCAGTCCCCACCCCATCTCCTCTCCTCAGCTTCACTGACCTGAACCTGTGGTACCAGGCTCTGTTCCCGGAGAGCCCTGAGGAATCCCGTCGCCTCCGTGGCACTAGCCCTTCGGCTCAGGTTAACCGCTCCCGCCTTTCTGCCATACATTAATTCTGCCCACTCTGGGGATTGCCTTGTGCCACTAAGATGAATGTCTAGGAATCTGTTTTCACTGGTCCCACCTTTAAGCCTGCTCTGGCAAACTGACAGGCATGCACAAGGACGGCATTTTACGGTGGTGGGTGGGTGGGGGTGGGAGGATGGCATGCTGGACTTCAGGCCTACAGTGTCGGTCCAATCCTTTTCATTTCTTCCATGCCGAGTTGAGGTAACGGGGACTTCATTGCTAGCTGGCTAATCCAGAATTGGCCAAAATACCCAAAAACCCTGACCTGATGTTGAGTTTGCCCTGTAGCGCAGGACGGGTGGGACGCGGCCCAGTTCTCAGCTGCCCGAGACCCTTTCTCACCTGAAAAGCACCTACAGATATCCTCGTGGGTCACATAGGCTAAGGTGCTGGGAGTTAAGGAGGAAAGGCTTCCGGTGCTGCCCAGAAGGAATCGCATCCCCAGTGGCCCCTCTCACTGGCCCTAGTGGCCAAGGACCTAACTCCTTGAGAGGGTCAGAGTCTGGGAGGCTGCACTGAACCAATCCGAATCAGATCTCAAGTCCTGGGACTAGTGAAGGGATGTGGCTGACCCACTCCTGGGATAGGGACGGACGGAGCAGTGGCCTGGAGAATCCACTTGGTTCGAAGTGACTCTAAGAGAAGCAAGCTGAAGCATTGGTTCCAGGAGAGAGGAATTCTAATAGGCAAAAGTCTCTCTCGGGTGGGGGTGGAGTCTACAGTCTGTCACGAGGGCCAAAGGACCTCGCGGGGGCTACCTCAGGCCAGAGGAAAGCGCTACACGGCCGCATCGGGAGAGCGAACAAAGGGGTGAGCGTGGGATGCCAGAGGTGCAGAGGGGAAGGGTGATGCCGTGGAACCAGAACTGAGATGGGGAGACACCAAGGGCTGGAAACGGGGCCTGCCCTTGCCGGGAGGGGAGCGGGCATCCCGTTGGGGGCGAGGGAGCTGTGGAAAGGCTGGGGTCACGACGGGAACGGAAAAGGATATTGGTCGTTCTGCACATCTTCGGTAACGTTCCGGATGCTCTGCTGAACCCAGATCTTATGCCGGTCCAGCTCCTGCTCTCTCTCCTGCAGGTCCTCAATCTCGGCCTTCAATTCGATGAGCTTGTCTGCGATCTCCCGGGTGTTACAACCAGGCCCGACGCCCCTACAAGGGACGGGGGGTGAGGGAAGCGGGCTTCCCCGGGGCCAACTAGCCCTTCCCAATCCCCCCACCCCCCAAACAAGAGGTCGATCGATCTAGGGGCTTCCCCGGGCCCAGCTAGCCCTTCGGACTGCCGCGACGCAGACGTCCCCTTGCCTGGGGACCCCTCAACTTGCGCTGAGATGCCACGACGAGGTGACGGCCCGTAGGCCCGATTCACACTGCCCCCTCCCCGGGAACTCACCCCAGTCCGCTAAGAATCCCTCATCCCGCGGCTACCGAGGCTTCCCCTAGCTACCGGCGGCCTCACTCACTTCCACTGGATGCTGTTCTTAGACTTCTTCTCAATCAGCCCGATCCCTTCCAGCACGTTGGTGATGTCGTAGATTCGTCGTTTCTGCCGCACGGCCAAGGTGTCTGCCGCCTGACCGGGTTGGGGGGGGGAGGGGATGAAAGGAGCCGGAGTCGTCCTCCTCCCCACAAACTGGAACCCCCGGACCAGACCCGACGACCCAGCGACCCTCTTCTCCACGTCGCGCTCGCTCCCGGGCCGCGGGCGCTACCTCCCGCCCCCCCTCCAGCTTCTCCCTCCTGAGCCCCACATCCTCCTCCTCGACTCTCCTTGCCGTTCCGGGGCCCGAGTTGGCGCCTCGGCTTCCTTCGGGCCCCCCACTTCCTCCCTCCCTTCCCGGGATGGCGGAGGAGGAGAGGAGAGAGCTAACCTCGGGGCCTGCTTCCTCCCCTCCTCTCTGCAGCCGGCCCCGCACCCCCCCTCTCCGGCCCGGGCCCGCTCCGAAGGCTAACCGCTCCCCCACCCCGCAGGCGCACCAGCTTGAGGTCGAGCACTCCGTCCTTGGCCTCCTGCAGCAGAGACACGAACTTGGTGGTGAGCAATCCTAAACTCTTCTCGTGGCGGCTCGGGGTCCCCGGGGGCGGCGGGGCCTGCGAGCCAGGCTCCGCCATCGCGCCGAGCCGTCCGGCGCCCCGACCGCTCCCGCCGCTTCCGCTTCCGCTCGGCGAGCCCCCGGCCTTCCGCTTCCGCTGCCCGTCGGCCACCCGGCGGGAGGGAGGACCGGCGGGCTGGGGCTCCCCGCCGGCCCCGGGCATCGGCCGCAACTCCCTTCCTCCGGGGGCGCCGCCCATCGGCGGGGAAGGTCCGCCGATTTCCGGCTCCAGGGAGAGCCGAAAACCCCGATCGCTTTTGGGCGGGGCGGCCTCCCCTCCTCCTGCAACTCCGCCCCAACCGGGGGGTGGGAGTGGGGAGGACAAGTGGGTGACTAGTCATCTCAGCTGCCGGGTGATGGACAGGGGGCCTTTCCCGCCCGCCCCCTACTTCCACTAGTCTGGCCCCACCTCTCTGGGAAACCACCCCTTTCCCCTAGAGCCCCACCAAAACGGCTCTTCCTGTTGAACCCACCCCACACTTCCCGCCCCCCCCCGTCCACCCCCCATATCTCGGGGACCAGGCCCCGTCCCTCCACCTTCCTACACTAAAGCCTCGGCAGCCTGCCCTCCACCTCACCTCGCATCCTCACGGCCTGGCTCGGGCCCGGCTCAGTCACGGTCGGACCTTGGGGGAACCACATGCCCCAGGGACAGAGAATTGGAGAGAATAAACAGAATCCGTCGCACTGGGTGTTTCCCGCTTTTCCATCCAAGGGGGCGGAGAAGGAAAGGGGCAGGGGGGAGCTCGGGGCGCAGGATCGGTTGGTCACCGATGGGCAGCGTTTATAGGACGCATACCGCACGCGGAGCGCTGTGCTTGGTGCTCGGGAGGGGACAACGGAACGCCCCCTGCCCTCGACCCGCAGCCTTCACGGTCCATTGGCAGTCGAAGGAGCAGGGCCTGGGTGCCTGGGCCTAGGCAGACAGCACCAACGGGGTTGGGTCCGGAGCAGACGGGATTCGCAGATGCCGGCCTCGTGGTCACCCGGAGAGCGCCGTCACCGCTCCGTTTGAGCACATATGGGGGGCAGAGCCCCGTACTGGGCGGTAGGGGAAAGGACAACTCTTTACAGGCTACCGCTAATCGATCGATGGTATTTACCGAGCGCTGATGGGGGTGCGCAGACAGAAACGGATGAAAACGGATCGGCACGGGCGCGACCGACTCCAACGGCCCCACGCCGCTTATGTACATAACCGTGTACGTGTAACCATGGGGCCCCGCACCACTTATGTACATAACCATAATTGATTTATATTAACGTCTGGCTCTCCCTCTGATCTGTAAACTTGGTGAGGGCGGGGAGTGTGTCTACCGGCTCTATGGATTACACTCTCCCATGTGCTTAGTACAGTGCTCTGCACACGGTGAGTGCTCAATAAATAAGATTGAATGGGGTGAGCAGAGCCGGATGGGGTGGCAGGGCGGTCCAGTGGAAAGCACACGGGAATGGGAGTCAGGTAGACCAGGGTCCTTGTCCCAGTGTTGTCACTGACCTGCTGTGTGGCTTTAGGCAAGTTGCTTAATCTCTCTGGGCCTCCATTTCCTCATCTGGAAAATGAAGAAAAGATACGTGCTTCCCCTATTGTGAACCCCATGTGGGACAGGGACTATGTCCGATCTGACTAGCCTGCACCTACCCCAATGCTTGGCACATAGAAGGCATTAGCAAACGTTATGGGGCAAGTCTAGGAAGGCTTCCGGGAAGAGTTGAGAACAGAATTTTGAAGTAGGGGGAGGGATGCCCTAGGTGGGGAATGGCAGCAGGCAGTCACACAGAGAGCATGCTCCATAGCTTCCCTCTCCTCCTGTGCCTTCGGTCTGGGCTTTCAAGATCCTGTCTGGCTGTTCCACTCGTACCCCCTCCCCCTTCTTGTGGGGAGAGCCTTTTCAGTAGTGTGTTCTAGGAGGAGGAAGGGACAAAAAGGGGGATTCTGGTGTTGGTCTGGGCTCTGTGTAGGGTTCTGGGCCAGGGGGAGACGGACAGAGGAAGGTCTGTTTAATCTATTGCTGCCCTAGGTCCTGCTTGGAATAATGGGGCTGCTACTAAGGCTGGGGCAGCATGACTGGCTCTGCCCAGACATATACACAGCAGCATCAAGGGCATTTCCCGGCAGCTCCAGTGCCTCCTCCCTCCACACCGCCCCCCCCCCCCAACTCCACCCTCACTTTCCCCCTCCCGTTCCCATATCCTGAGTGAGAGGCAGGAACCCGCCTGGCCCCTGAGGAGAGCCCAGAGTGGAAGCACCGAGAGCAGCAGCGGCAGCCTCCGAGTCAAGCTGAGTGGAGCGGAACGGAGCGGAGTGGAGCCTGGCCTAGCCCAAGCCAACTCGGCACCCAAGCTGTAGCTTGGTTTGGAGCCCAGAGCCAAGCCAAGTCGAGCCTGGCAGGGTCCGGCCTCCCAAAGCGGCAAAGCCTCCTGAACCATGGGGACATCATCTGAGGAGGAGCAGGGGGCCCGATACCCCCAAGGTAATGGGCTGGGGCTTTGGGAGGGCACCTTGAGGAATACAGAATCACCCAGGAGCAGAGATTAGGGCTTGGGCCATATCTGGCTGCCCACAACGCCCTCGCACTTTGTGAGGGGAGCTCAGATAACTTTGTGACCCAGGCAGGGCCTCTGCCCCACTGCGCTATTTCAGTTGCTTACGGAGCTGTTTCTCCCTAGCCCCCAGCCCCTTCAGGCAGGCTCCTTCCCACCTTAGTGTCCCGGGGGGGGGGGCGGGGGGGAGGGGTGTGTGTGCATGTGTGTGCGTGTATAAGATTGGGGCGGCCTCGGTGAGGAGCAAGGGAGTCTAGGCTCCCAGCCCAGGGTTGGGCCCCCAAAGCCCAAGAAAGGAGGGATCGCAAAATCAGGGTCCTGGCCAGGGACATGCTGCTCTCAGCCCAGGCAGCTTCCTGTGGGGGTCCCTGGGGGAAGCAGCTGCAGTGGACGGGCTCTTCCTGCTCCTCAACCTCCTGCCCTCCCTTCCCCCAGCCTCAGAGGCCCAGTGGCCGGAGGTGGAGAAGGCGGAGCGTCTGGCCCGGGGGGCGGCGCTGAAGTGGGCCTCAGGTGTCTTCTACCAGCCAGAGCAACTAGCGGGACTGGCCCAGTACCGGAGCCGCGAGGCCCAGCGCACCCAGTCCCTGCAGGCCCGCATCAAGGTGGGTGGGAGGTGGGTGGGGCCGGGAGGGTGGGAGGTGGGGAACAGGGGCCCATTCTGGGACCTCCTGGGTTAGGGGCCTTGCGTGTCAGCCCCACACTAGCCCGAGGCACCAGGACAGGAGGTGGAGAAGTGGGGCATCTGGCCCGAGCCAGCTCCCCAGAAATCACACACTTGCCACATCCAACCCTTGCCCTACCTGTCCATCCCTTGACTCCGTTCCTCCACCCCCTTGTCCAGATCCCATACGCCTCCCCCCTGCCCTTCAATCAATCAATCAATGGAATTTATTGAGGGCTTACTATGCGCAGAGCACTGTAGTGAGCGCTTGGGAGAACACAACAGAATTAGCAGACACGTTCCCTGCCCATAACAAGCTTCACCATCCCCCTTCCTGTCCCCCTTCCTCACTTCCGTCCCCTAGCCACATTTTTTGCCCACCGAATCAATCGGTTGTGTTTATCGAGCACCTTCTATCTGCAGAGCATGAAACTAAATGCTTAGAAGAGCTGACAGTCTAGTGAAGGAGATAATCACTAAAAGCCAATCCTCTAGACCGTAAGCACTCTGTGGGCAGGGAGCATGTCTACTAACTCTGTTGTCCTCTCTTCTCCTAAGTTCTTAATACAGTGCTCCGCACACCATAAGTGCTCGATAAGTACCACTGAACTGAATGACTGACAGTACAGCTAGGAAAGAAAAGGTGTTATGGACATGAGTTAGTACTTAACAGGGTGTGTAGGATATGTCCCGAAGTGCCCAGCAGGTTGAGAGAACTTACCTGCTGAGGAGGCATACAAGTGCTGGAGAGGTAGTAGTGGGCAAGTGGGCACTGAGGATAGGGAGAGCTGTTCTGTTGTTCATCAGATAATTTGGGGGCGGGGGAAGAGCACACCCACTTGAGGCCCCCCGGCTTCATCTTCCCAATCCATCCCTCTCTCCCCTTGCCACCCCCCGCCTTGTATCCCCTCCATTTCTTCCCCCAGTCTACCGTGCAGTCATACCTGGAGGGGGTGCAGGGAGGCCTGGGCCACCTGAGGCAGGCCCTAGAGGAGGTCCGGGACATCCGGGAGGCGCTGGCTGCAGCCCGAGGGGCCTTGGGGAGCGGGGCTGAGGTTTCCCGGGCACTGGAGCCGCTGCGGGACCTGGCGGAGGAGCACAAGCAACTGCAGGTCTCGGTCATGCTGCTCCCCCAGCTCCTGGCAGGTGAGTGGGCCGAGCGAGGGAGGGGGTGCCGGCGCCCAGCGCCTGACCTCTCCCCAATTGAGTTGTGCCTCTCTCACCAGCAGTCTCCATAAAATGACCAATACGCAAATGATCTCCAGAGAGTGGAAGCTGGGGACCCAGAGAGGAAGGAAAAGGGAACAAGAGGAGTCCGGGAAACAGGCTCACCCTAACCCCTCCAGACCCAACCCTCTAAGAGCTCCCCCTCTCCTCAGCCCTCACTTACCCAACCCCATTTGGGGTTCCACCCTCCTCGGGCCTCATTGTCATCATGGTATTTGCTAAGCGTTACCCTGTGCCAAGTACTGCGGCAGATAAAAGATCATCAGGTTGGACACAGTCCCTGTCCCACATGGGGCTCATGGTCTAAGCGGGAGGGAGGACAGATTTTGGATCCCCATTTTACAGATGAGGAAATGGAGGCCCAGAGAAGTGAAGTGACTTGCCCGGAGTCCCACAACAGACAAGTGCCAGAGCTGGGATTAGAACCCTGGTCCTCTGTCTCCCAGGCCCAGAATCTTTCCAATGGGCCACGCTGCCGCTGCTGCTCTTCCGGATATATGTTCTCTCTCCTCTCTCCCCTCCACCCCCCACCTCCTCACCCGCCCCACCCTCCACTGTCCCCCTCTGTTCCCTTCCCCCCAATTCCCATGCCTCCCAATCTGCCATCGCTCTCACTCCGTGGCCCTCACCTGTCTCTCTCTTCATTGCCGCCCTACCCTCTCCTGACCCTGGCTCCTCCCCGTCTCCCCGACCTTCCTTATCCCCCGTTGGCAGTGCCAGCGGCGATGACGCAGACTCAGGCTCTGATCCGAGGACGGCGGCTGCTGGAGGCACATGTGGAGTTGCTGGCGCTTGAGCGGCTGCAGGAAGAGGTGCTCATCCCTCTGGGGGGTTCCCCCAATCCCGTGCTGCCCCTGTTCGAGGATCTGGCTGCCCTGGCCGAGGAGCTGGGCCAGGCGGTTGGGGCTGCGGCTGGGGCAGCCCGGCGCCTGGCCCGGGAAGACCCAGCCCTCCTGGTGGCAGCGGTGCGCGTGGCCGAGAGGGAGGAGCGGCGCGACGCCCAGCTGCAGCCCCCGCCTCCCGGGCGCCCCCGCGCCTGGCGCCAGCGCTGCTTGCAAGCTCTGCGGCAGGCGCTGGAGGAGGCCCACTTTGGGGCACCGCCCCCAGAACCCTCAGAGTTGCCTACCCACCTAGCCGGCCTGCAGGCAGCCCTCCCGGCCGAACTGGCTGCAGCGGAGGCGTTGCTTGCGCCCTGTGTGCCCGGCCACTACGGCGTCGTGGGGCTCTGTGCCCGCACTCTACACTACGGGCTCACCCAACACCTGCACCGCCTTCTTGATCGCGGAGGGCTGGGCGCCCGTGGCACCTTCACCCTGCTGCACTGGGTCCTGAAAGTATATCCCGGGTCAGTGCCTGGCAGGGGATCTGGGGCGGGGGGAGGGATGGCCCAGGAGCACGGTGCGGGGAGCGGGCTGGAGAACGGACAACCTCAGTCGGTAGTGGAGTTGGGTCGGAAGGGGTCACTGAAGGGCACACAAGGAGATGTCCCTCTCTTCCCCTGCAGCCCAGACATGATGGGTCACCCTGACCTCAGCCCTGAAGCTGGGGTCTCTGGCTTGGAGCCACTGCTCGCCCCCGAGGTCATAGAGCAGCTGGAGAGGACATACGTGGAGGAAGTCCAGGTGAAGGGGTTGAGCCTGAGAGACAGGGTCAAAGGACAGGGGCCGGAGCTCCTTCAGGGAGCAGAGAAGGGATCTCTGCCCCAACCTGGAACCCGTGGCCCCGACCCTTCACCCCCAAGGGCAGAGGCAGGTGGGCTGGGGGGATAGACTCTTGCTTCCTTGGTCTAGGTGGGTCGGGGCCTCTAGGCCCCGCTCCTTCGTGTCTGTCTGCCTCCGGATCGGGTGGACGGGTCAGCCCCTGGCCGGCTCTCACCTCCCCCCATCCCAGGCCAGCGTGGCTGAGTGGCTGCAGAAGGCGCTGAAGGAGGAGGTGGCTGAGTGGTTCCGCCAGCAGGAGCCGGAGACAGACCCCGAGGGCTTTTACCTCTCCTCCCTGTCCAGCATCGTGCTTCAGGTAGGGGTTAGGGAGAAGGGGCCCCGAACAGGGCAGGAGAGGGAGGCACAGGGAAGGAAAGGCCCAAGGCTGACCCTCTCCTCTCCCACCCCAGCCCGGGTTCAGGTTGCCCCCGGCCCCCCAACTCCTCCTCCAAGTCCAAAGGAGAGAAACTGAGGCCCAGAGACTTGCTCAGGGACACGGGTGGCATGGGGCACCAGAACTCTGTCTTCCTGTCCTCACCAATCCCTCCCAGCCTGATCCTGTAGGGGTTTGCTCGGGGCTGGGGGCCAGGAGCAGAGTCTGAGTGACTGCTCCGGGTGTCTCGTTCTCTTCTCCCTTCCCCATCCCCTCTCCCACCTCTGCCTGCTTTTCAGATTCTGGATGAAAATATCCGGGTGACTGCACTGGTGAGCCCCTCCCTGCAACTCCGAATGCGTCAAATGGCCCTGGAGGAGCTGAGGACTTTACTCCACAGGTCAGACTTCCCTCGATTCTCACCTGTCTCTCTGTCCTGGACCTGAGGAACGGCCAGGCACAAATAATTTTTTTCAGGCTGGGACAGTTGAATAAGATTCAGTCTGGGGGGTGGGGAGGAGAGAAGGAGAGAGAGAGACCCAAAGCACTGGAGGGAGAGGAGTAGTGTCGGGGGACAGCAGGGGGAAGAAGGGAAAAGATAGAGACTGGGGGTGGCTGAGGAAGGGCCTGAAGATTTTTTTCCTTTCACCTCTCTGTTCAGGGATACTGAGAAAGCCAGCAGTTGTTTAGGGGATTTTTCTATGCCTCTGAGAATGTAGCCAGCCAATTAGTGAGATTTGAGGATGGGGCTTGAGGCAATTCCTCCCCCCTGGTTCTCCCCACCTCCTCTGCAGCCTGGACAAGGCTCTGGGCCAGTTTGCCCAGGAGCATCGCAAGGACAAGGCTCGGCCCTGCCATTACGTGCCATACTTACTGTCTGCTCTCAACAGCCACAATGTCCTTAGGTATGTCCGGTGGGTGGGGAGGTGGTAGGGGGAGAGGGAGCAGGGGCAGGTGGTGGTGGGGGCTTAAAATAGGGCAAATTCCCATCTGTGTACTCTCTCCCAGTGCTTAGTACAGTGCTCTGCACAAAGTAAGCACTTAATGAATACTCTTACTACTACTACTGATACTACTACTCTTACTACTATTACTCTTAATACTACTACTACTACTGCTACTGCCCCAGCGGGGTTGGGGCAGAAAAGGGCTGTGCAGACCTGGAGCAGTATGTGTATTTCTGTTCCTCCCCATGGGCTGCTGAGATCTGCTGCCCCAGAGAGGACAGGAACTCCGGCATATTGTTTCAGATTTACAGGATGGATTTGAGTCCATCCTGCCATTCACTGGCCCACCCCACCCTGACCCAACCCAACTATGCAGAGCTCTAGCATGGGGGATTGGGCCAGGGCAGGCCAGTCAGAGTAGAGGGTTGAGGGGTTCTCTCAGACCAGCGCTCCCTGCCATCTCCCACTCCACCCCTTCTCCTCCCCTCCCTCCCTCCCTCCCCTCATGTCCCGTGTCTGCCTTCTGGGCCCAGTTCCTTCATCTCTCTGCTGCAACCCGAGGAGGCATCCTCTCCAGCCCCCAGCCTGATTGCCACCGCTCTGACCATGCTCCAGAGGAAGATTTGTCGCCTGCTCCTGGAACAGCTACTGGAAGAGCTGCAGGTGCTGAAGCAGAGCAGAATGGGCACTGGGGAGACTGGATACCCCCTGCAGCATCTTGGGGTCTACTGAGTCCCTGACGTTCCCTCTTCCTTTTTTGTTCCCTACTCCCTGCTCTCATCCCCACTTCTCCCTCCCATGCTGGGAGATTGGGGGATGAGGGGGGGGCAATGGCAGGGAGAGGTGGCTTCTATGGGTTTGTGAGGATGGGCTCATGTGAGGGACTGGCGTGGGCCTGGATGAAGTGACTCTGACCTATACCTCTCTCCTTCCTTCCCCACCCCCACCCCGTGTCTGCAGCCCCCATTCACAGTACTGCTGTCTCACCAGTGGCTGACAGGTGCAGAGCCAGGGGCTGGGCTATGCGAGCTGTTGGTCAAATTCTGCAGTGGCTTCTCCCGCCTCAGGAGCCCCATGGTCCAGGTGCCAGCTGGTTACCCCATGGGACCTCCCTTCTCCCCATTCCACCCTCCTACTCGGGGTTGGAACCCCTCCCTTTGGCCTCCCTCCATCTCCCTCAGAGCTCCCTGAGCTCAGTTTCCCACCCCCCCCAGTCCCAGTTCTCTGGAGGTCATCATTCCTTTTGGCGTCCCCAACCCTTAGTCCCTTCCCCAACCCTCTGGATTCCCTTGACTCTCGTTACCTTCTCTCTCCCCGCCGCCAAATCTGGGGTCCGCAGCTACTGCTGGCAGAGTGCGAGCAGGCCGTGGTGCTGGAGTACCTGCAGGCCCTCATGCAGGGACGGCTGATGTGTCGTAGTGAAACCGAGCGGACCCAGGTGGCCGAGCGCCTGCTGCAAGATGCATCCCAGCTCCGAGAGCTCTTCCTTGACCTGGTGAGGGCCCTTGCTGCCAGAGGAGAGGATGTTGGGGTCAGGTGAATCCTTGGCTGGGGCAGCCAGGGCCACAGTGATGAACAGGGGCGACAAAAGGCAGAGACGAGTAACGACAGATGGATCGGGGTGGGGATGGGGGGGGCCCGCATCTTGGCCGCAGCGGGGGTGGGTGATTGGGGTGGGGAGGAGGGGAGTAGGGGCATTTAGGGCCAATGCCCCAATGA